>NC_047084.1:172323483-172623483 GCF_902459505.1 Geotrypetes seraphini | reverse complement strand
GAATGCTCTGTGCTACTCCAACAGTCATAGAGTTGCTATGAGCGTCAGAGCAGCACAGAGAAGTCAATGTGCCGGCCAGCACTAAAAACCTCGTCTGCGTTTTTGTAAAAAGGGAAGGGGGCTGGGTAAATTTGCTATGGTATGAGAATAAGCCCTGGTTTTAATAATTTATCAAACCACAAGCCTCAAATGTAAAGATACAGACTCTTGTCAAGAGAAATTCTCAAAATGAATCCCTCTTTTCTCTCATCGGCTTTTTATGTAAGATGGGAAAAACAGAACAGCAAAAAACTCTGAATACAATTGGAGAAAAAGAAAAAAAACTGTTCTTCAAAAACCCAAACTTACATTTTAAACCTCCAAAACAGGCATGTAGGGGCATTTTCAAAACATACGTTTCAGTCTGATTTGGACATATGGTACTAGATGTCCAAAGTCAGCAGAAAGAGAATACCTATTTTCAAAAGCAAACCACCATATGTCTATTTGGATGTCTAGGCCATTGGGATGCTCACACTACCAGGATCTCTATCTTTATACCACATTTTTGACCAAAATTTCATTCAAGTTCCAAGCCACCAGAACAAGACCCTTGGTCATGGGAGGAGCCAGTCCTATAATGGACTGACCACCCAGACATGGCAACAGAGCAGTGGAGCACCTTAGAGGGCACTGCTGTGAACTTCACATAAAGGATGCCAGGTAAACCTCTCATCAGAACTCCCTTATAGATTATGGTGATCCCCCTACACACCCCCAAAACACATTGTACCTACCTGTCTACAACCCCAATAGCCCTTATGGCTACAGGTGGCACCTATATGATAATAGAGAAGTGTTTGGGTTTTAATTAGCAATCGGAAAAACCAACTGGTCGATCTGTGTTATCGACAGGTCTACCTGAGGGTTTTTCATTTTTATCAATGGCATATGTTAAATAAGCAAAATATCTGCCCCATTAAAAAAAATGAAAAAAGTTCCCCCCTCCCGATGACGATCCTCCCCTATGACCCCCGACAAATGTGGCACAAGAGAAAATTGGCAGGAGGGATGCCCCCGTACCTTGGCCCCCCTGTACCAGGTACCCCCAAGCCACTCGCCCACTGAACACCCTCAAAATGGCAGGAAGGATTCCCACTCTCTCCTGCCACTGTAAGCCCCCTACCCACCTTCCCCGAACCTTCCCATACCTTTTTAAAAAGTTGGAAGCAGTAAGCCCGCTCTGAGATTCCTGTTTTGGTCCTGTTAGTCGTAAATGACAGCCTTTCCCTTCTCAGTACATCTTGTGATGCATGGGGAAGGGCCAAAGATCCTGATTGGTTCAGTCACCTAATGCCCCTAAGGCCCCTCCCTCTGAACCAAGGATACTGAGAGCAGAGCCTAAAGCCTTAACCAATTTGGCTTGACCAATCAGGGCTTTAGACTCCTCCCTCAGTATCCTGGATACAGAGGCAGGTACCTAAGGTCTGATTGGCTCATGCACCTAAGGGGATGTTGGCGGGGGGGGGGAGGGGGGCTGGCACAGGGGGAACCATGGTGCAGGGGTGTTCTGTGTGGCAAGAGGGAGTGGGCATCACTGCTGCCATTTTTGAGAGGGTTCAGGGGGGATGGTAGCTTGGGGATGCCTGGCAAAGAGGGGGTCATAGTGCGGGGGTGTTCTGCATGGCAAGAGGGAGTAGGCATTTGTTTTGGGTTCAGGGGGGACGTGGCTCAGGGATGTCTGGTGCAGGGGGAATGGCATTGGGGTGTTCTGCATGGGGGGATTTTTTATTTTTTTAATGGGGTAGATTGTGCATGTGTAACACACACACAAAAATGAAATGGTTATTCCAAAGGGCTACATCCATCAACTGAACTAGAAATTTAGTTGGAGCTAGCATAGGTCTAGGACAATTCTCCAATGCTGTAGCATTTGCTAAATGAGCTTCTTCTTATTGGATTGATGTATATAGAGATTGAATGTCAAGGGTAACAAGAAAACCATTTTGATCTACAATTTGGATTTGAGGCAGCAATTGTAAAAAACGTGTTGTGTCATGTAGACATGATGATGCCAAAGGTGCTAGAGAGTGAAGAAAACTGTCCAAATATTTGCAGATCCTTTCAGATTGTAAATTTCTAGATGAAACTATAGCATGACCTGGAGGCTATGAAGGATCTTTATGTATTTTACAGAGTATATACAAAACTGGAATAATAGATATTTTAAAGTTCAAAAATTTAAATTCATTATAACTCAGAAATCCAAGTTTCACCACATTCTTAGTAATTTTCAACACGTAATAAATCATTAGTTGAATCTTTGTGTATACACAGAAGTTTCATTTAATTGATGATATACTTCCTGCATATACTTATATTTTTACATGGCCACAACAACACCCCATTATCCGCTCACCTTATTGCAAATTCTGGGGTACAAAATGAACTTTTTGCTGTAATTTCTGAAGATCCTGGAGAGCCAACACTTGCAAAACCAGATCCATTGGACCAGGTGGAACTCATGTACTCTTTGACCAAAAGTCAGAAAAAGATTTACAATCATTTTCTTTACCAGTGGTGAAGCAGCAGTAGATTCTTCAAAACATGAGGTCCTTATTGAGTTTGCAAACTTCCTGATTGATGTTTTTGGACTTATAATGCTGGAATTTGATTATTTACCTGGAAAAAAGAAAATTCCAGGATATAACAAAATCTGAGTTAAGTGTTAATCATACACATCCTGGGAGGGGGGAGGGGAGTAGGGGTTTTGGAAATTGTTCAATGGATATGTTTATGTTCTTATCAGAATTTTATTTATTGATTAACTGAGGGGGGAAATAATTTTTTGTTAATAATCTTGGTAAGTTTATTGTGCTTCAATTTTAATATTCTATGTAAATGATTTATTATGCACAATTGTAGTTTTAAAAATGAATAACGATTTACAAAAAAAAAAGATTGTATATGAACCAATCAGGTTGAATGATTTTTGAACTGTTATAAGAACTGAAATTAAACTTGCTTTGTTTTAGGGGGTTTAAAATGGAAGTTTGGATTTTTGAAGAACAGTTTTTCTCTGATTGTATTCAGAGTTTTTTGCTGTTCTATTTTTCCATCTTATGTAAAAAGCTGATTAGAAAAAAAGTGGGACTCATTTGAGAATTTGTCTTGATAGAGTCTGTATCTTTAGATTTAACACAATGTCTCATCCTTGCTGGATTTGTGTTCATAATCTTGTTAAAGCTATCATCCATCCAAGTTGCTGAAATTACTGGTGAGTCATACAATGTTTATTGTCAAAGGTATAGTTTGTCTTGGTACCCCTGAGGTATGCTAGATAATCAAGTGGGAAATATAAATAACACAAAATAGCAATTCAGAAATTAAACAAAACAAAATCTTTAAAAAACAAAACACTGGATCCCTTCCCACACCAGCAGAGCTTTAGATCCTCCTGTTTTAGTAAAAATGTTTTCTTTTTAAGAACCTACTTTTTCAAATCAGGCTGTCTTTTCAATGTGATTTTGTGTCTTTAAAAAAATCAATCAATCAATCAATAAATCTTAGAGCTTTAGACTATTTTGGTCATTAGCTGTGGCAGATATAATAGCATTCTTAAGCATCTCTGCCACAAGGTCAGATTTGTTCTATAAGAGCTAGAATTCATTTTCAATGTATTCTGGCAGGTAAATGTAAGATACCCAACACACCGGGGATGTGTAATAAACAAGCCGTATCACCAAGGACAATGTGATACAATGTCACAACCACCAAAAGAGGAGGCCGATCTTCGGGCACCGGCACCAAGCACAGGACATGCCGGTGCCGGTGCCCAGATGACTGTAAGAAGCGGCGGGGGGGTGCCTGATCGCGTCAGGGGAGGGGTGCCCAATCCAGTCGGAAGGGTGCAGGATCACGTCGGGGGGGGGGGGGGGGGGAGGAGGGTGCTGGATCGCGGGTGGGAAGGTGCCGGATTGCCGGGGGGGGGGAGGGGGAAGGGGCGCTCATAAATCGAGCCACACTTGGTTTCCGAGGCGCCGATTTTGCAAATGTTATGCTCGTTTTGCAAAACACTCGCAAACAGGTGCACTTGTAAACCGAGGTACCACTGTACTAGGATAATGGCTACATACAATGAGCACTTATGCCAACCATAGAGCTGATACAAATGCTCATGCCTAGACTTGGTAGATATGTGCTTAAGTTTGAATTCCACTCATTATCTGCCTGGTTCAACCCATATGAATGCCCACCTACAAACCATACAAAAATGCCCACAGCCAAGAACAGCACAGATTACACCTTAAGGAATGTGGGAATCATCAGACTGCTAATCGGGTAACATAACTCTAACTGGCTGCTATCCTCATTAATCCCGGTTATTTTCTGCTCATAATGTGTATTAACATTCAGTTCTATTTCAATGGTATTCTTATTCTTCTTGTTTTCTTATTAATGCTTTATAAATTGCTCATGATATTAAGGAGAGCAGAAAACTTATCTTGGTTGAGTTGTCACTGCAAGATAAGTTTTCTGCTATCCTTAATATCATGAATGGGGCGAGAGACATAATCAAGGGAGACCCGAGAGAAGTACGTTGCAGTAGTCTAAGCATGAGGTGATGAGAGCATGGATAAGGGTTTTGGTAGTGTGTTCAGAGAGGAGAGGTCAGATTTTGGTAATATTATACAGAAGGAAGTTTTAGCAGTTTGTTAGATCTGAGCAGAGAAGGAGAGAGAGGTCAAAGAACACCCCAAGGATGCAAGCTGATGAGACAGGGAGGAGGAGAGTGTTATCCACAGAAATAGAGAACAGCGAGAGGGGGTGGGGGAGATAAGTTTAGGTGGAAAGATAAAAGAGTTCAGTTTTAGCCATATTCAGTTTGAGATGGCGGTGAGACATCGAAGCAGCAATGTCAGCCAGTAACAGTAAAATCTGCAAGTACTTTTATTCTTTAAACACCCTTTCCAAGGAGCAATGAATGTATATTTTCTCTTTGTAAATTATCTGGGTAAAAAATAAATTCCCAGACATTTCTACTCATTTTTTTCTGTAAGTACCATTTAATTTTTAAAATGCCTTGTATTTGAGAAGGAAAGGGGAATGGATTGGAAATATTGCCTTTATGTGGTTATAGTCATAGTGCTTTACATTAGAGAATGACACGGTGGCAAAATTCATCACCGTTTCCGTCCCCGCGGATAACCACGGGAAATAATCCCATGTCATTTTCTAGTGTCTATTTCAACCTCGGTCCTTCTATATCAGCATTCTTCAAAGCAAAGCTTGCGGGTCAGTGGTTGTGGCCATTCATACTCTGATTCTTATGTGAGCCAAGGATAATGAAGCCATTGTGACATCACTGATGTGATTGGTTCTTAGGCACTGGTGGAATGAGGCATTATGACATCACAATATCTGCTCTGGATACCAGAGACTGTCATTCTGTAGTGTCTGTTTCAACCTCAGTCCTTCTACACCAGCATTCTTCACAGCAAAGCTTGTGGGTCAGTGGTTGTGGCCATTCGTACTCCGATTCTTCCCTCTCTCCTTAAAGAATGACATGAAGATGGCTTCCCGCGGTTATCCGCGGGGACGGGAATGGTGATGAATTTTGTCACCGTGTCATTCTCTACTTTACATATTTATTTATTCATTTTTATAGCCCATCCCCCAGGAGCTCAGAACATGTTACAATAAAATAAAATTAGGTACTTAGAACTTCCCTATCTGTCCCGAAGGCTCACAATCTAGCTAAATAGTAAAGATATAACAAAATTCCAAGAATGGTGAGGGAAGGATACAATTCAAATAATAAAAAAAGAAATAAAATGAAAGTCAATCAAAAGACCTCAAAGTCCCAACGCAGTCCAAAGCAGGACAGATGAGGTAAAGGCCAGCCAGCAACATCAGGATCTCCAACTACAGGGGAGCAGTGCCTCATACCCGACACTGGCAAGAAAGGCCCCGGACCGAGGTAACCGCCGGCAGCAGATGGCTGGACACAGACTCCACACCCCGGCACCAAACACCAGCCAGCAGCACCTGATTTCTGCCGACATGCAGCTCCAGTCCATCCCCGATGAGCAGACAACGCCATCAGGCCATTTCCCACTGTACTGCTCCACAGTACCCCACCAAGCACCGACATCTGGGGAGCTGAAGGAGGCAATGAAGGGCATGCCCATCCGCTGAGCAAAAGCGATCCCCCGACGTCGCACATCGCGATCCCACGAAGACGAGATAGCAGCAGGGGAAAAGTGGCCAAAATCAAGAGGTACTCCCGGCACACCGCACTGCGCATGTGTACCGCAGGTGGAGCTCAAAAGCATCGACGCAGGCCACCACACCGCAGGCCAGGGGGGGGGAAAAAAAAAAAGACAAAATAAGGATCGATCAAAACAAAATTAAAATTAGAAGCATAAAATAACATAAAATAGCAAAAATAATAAGAGAAATTAAAACACATGTGCAGGTGCTCATCCTGGCGCGATTTGCTTTTCAAAACCTGGACAAAGTGCTGGGTTTTGAAAAACTGTCCGGACATGCCCTCTAAAAAGAGGACATGTCCGGGTATATCCGGATGTCTGGTAACTCTACTGGCATCGCCATGCCGTGTATCCTCCTCTCTTCCCTGCTGTATGCCCCCTTGGCACTCACTCATGCCCCCCCAGCATACCCCTTCAAATCTTCACCATCAACATGCAGCATCTCCTATCCGCCACTCACGATGGCCTCAGCTCTTCCTCTGATGCCACTTCCTGGTCCCAGAAGAAGAGCCGAGGCTGGCATGAGCAGCAGGTAGGAGTTGCTGTTGGCTACCAGCAAAGATTTCAAGAGGTTGGTGGGTGGAGAGGAGGAGAGATTACTAGTGCCTCCACCAAGATGGTGCCTAGGGCAGTCCACTGAAGATAGGGGCATTGTCAATGGACATATAACAAGAGGGGGAAGCTTAAAGTATGGCAGCTAAATGTTAAAATTAAACAATGCGGGGTCATGCATGTGAGCTGCAAAAATCCAAGGGAGTGACACCTTAGGGGTGAAGCACTTCTATGCACAATAAAAGAATGGGTTCTGGAAATGATCATATCTGATGATTTTAAGGTGGTCAAACAGGTATTAAAGACACTGGAAAACACAGAATGTAAGAACATAAGAATAGCCTCACTGGGTCAGACCAGTGGTCCATCAAGCCCAGTAGCCCGTTCCCACGGTGGCTAATCCAGGCCAAAACCCAAGGAGTAGCAATATTCCATGCTACTGATACAGGGCAAGCAGTGGCTTCCCCCATGACTTTCTCAATAACAGAAGGATGCTTTGGGTGCCAAGGGAGAGAAAAGAACACCAGTAAAAAGATGTGATAGTGTCTCTGTGTAAGAATCTAGTGAGACCTTATGTGGACTACTGTGTAGAATTCTGGAGGCCACATCTTCTAAAAGATATAAAAAGGACAGCTACGAAAACGAGCCAAGGTCTTTGTCATAAAGTAAATGGGGGACAGCCTTGAAAATCTAAGGACAGTGGTGTAATAAGGATGAGCGGAGCCCGGGGCGGTAGTGCCCCACCCCCACCCTCTTCCCCGCCCCCCGCCCCTTTTTAAACATCTCCAGTGTGAACAGCATGCTGCCCACGTTGGTGCTAGCTCCCTTTGACGTCACTTCCTAGGCAGGGGTCCCTGAAGTGATGTCAGAGAGCACCCAAAAAGTACAGAGGAAGACAAAGGGCATGCGCGGCAAGGAGAGGAGCAGGCGGGCAAGTGAGCCGGGGGGTGGAGGGGGTGGAGAGGAGGGGGTGCCACCGTACCCTTAGGAAGACCACGATCATGGCAGACCGTACCACCTTACTGCGCCATTGCCTAAGGATGCTTGAGATAGATTTCAATAGCATGGGTGTGACTTTTTGGGGACACTGACTCCGGTAAAGTGCCAAGACATTCTGAAGCGAATGTTTCGAATGCAGTTTAGAGTTTTCCCTGTGCTATAAGCTGTGGTTTTATCCTGATGAATTTCTCATTTAAGTTCTGGACAGTTTATCTATTTTGTAAGCAGTTTCTTGACTTACCCATTGTGATGATGTATTCCCTCTTTCTAACTTCTTGCAGTTATTGTCAGCCGTTTCCTTGACATATGCACTGTGTGCTGATTTAGTAACTCCTTCAGCTCTCCTGTAATTATCAGCCTCCTTTCTCTTTCACGTCGTCTTCTTTAAAATACTGCACTTACTTTTACCACAACATATAAAATGATCACGAACTACAGAACTGTCAACCATTACTTCACATACTTTCATTTTACTGCTTGCTCCCTGCCCCCCCCTCAAATATCTTCTTGTTATTATCTATTTCCTTTGGAAACAAGCTGATTACTTGTTTCTCCTCTTTTTCTAAATAATGAAAGAGCACAGACATTATTCTCCTCTGGCAAGTAATACCGGTGGGGGGGGGGGGGGGGGATTTTGCAGAAGTGCTTTTAAGTGAGCAGATAGGCATGTAAGCTTGGCCACATAAAAATTGCCCCATTCACTTGGCCTATTCATCTGCTAATGCTGACTGACTGCTTGTCATTATGGAGAAATTGAAAGTAAGGAAGATTTGTACCTGTTGATCCTGCTGTTACCCAAGCAGCAGAACCTATTGATATACATGTAGTAATAATAATAATTTTTGTATACCGCCATACCTGAAAGTTCTAGGTGGTTAGCAGCGTCTGTTCATGCCACAGTAGTTGAGAAAGCTCTAATGAAGCAAGAGAAACTAACTGTTGGGGTCTCATTTAACTCCAGAGGAAGTAACCCTGCATACTACAGTCTAGAGAATGACATGGGGATCATTTACCGCGATAAACTGCGGGTCACCGCAGGAATGGAGACATTTGTATCTGGTTTACCGCAGGAATGGGGACAAGATCTTTCACTGCCCCACAGGAATGGGGAAAAGACCTTTTACCACCCCATAGGAATGGTGAAAAGTCTTACTCCTATGGTAAAACAAATTGCACCCTTGTCAGACTCAGCATCTTCTCCCCAGCTCCTCTTGTGCCTATTTTACCTTCAGGAGCCAGCCATGCCACGATGAAGACAGAAGGAATCTAAAACCAAAGCCTGAGACCAATGTGATTTGAAGAATAAAATTACCAGACAACAAAAAGAAAAAAAAATAAATTTATTTTATATTTTGTGATTAGAATATTTCAGATTTAAAATATGTATCCTGCTAAAGCTGGTATTAGACATAGCTGGGGACCGCAAAGTCCAGGCTGTGCTTCTTTAGCTTCCAGCTGGCTTAGGGCTCTCTCTCTGGACAGGGGGCAGTTGTCCTAATTGCACTCCCCTAACATTATTCTTGCCATGTGTGACTAAAGTATTCTGTTAGATTGATTTTTCTATGTAGCATTCTGTAGTAATTTGGTTTGTTCAGTTTTCACAATAGTGAAGGGGATATTTGTGAAACGGAGGGGAGATGGGTTTTGTTGAACCTTGCTATGTTTTGTTTGTGCTTTGAGCATGGACCATGAGACACAAGCACACTCATAAAGCTGCAGCTGCCAATTAAGCTGCTAGCTTTCACTCAAGGCGTGAAAAATAACAAAAACATGAAAAATGACGCTAACGCAAGGTTCACCAAAATATTTAATTTTATTATTTCTATTTTTTCCTATCATGGACATCAAAAGGCTAGTTGCGTTAGCGGGAGGTCGTTATAGTTGCCAAAATGCAAGCCTTCTGATAACGAACTCAGCTCAATACTTCGAAACTCTCCATTATATACCTTTGGCTCAGTATGACATCATTGGCTGTAAGCCAATCAAAACTAACAGAGGTGGTGTTTAAAGTTAGACAAAGATAATTCCTCTTATATGTTTAAAAGTTTCAGAAATTACATTTGTTTTGTTTACATTCATTTCTGAATATACATTAACATTTTATTACATATCCAATCAATATTCTTTTTTGTCCTTTCCAAAAAGAGAACCTGTATTTGTTATTTGTTAAGTGCTGAAATATTCTCAGCTTTATCCTGGAGAAGTAGAAGGAGGGGCTGTCCCCCCCTCTCCTTGCGCTGACAGCTTCAAATTTCATCTACTCACATAGAAGCCTTTCTATGTTAGAGACTGGAACAGCAGCCTCTGACTCTAAGTTAACCATTTCTGGATGTTGTGTTCAGGATTTTTTTCCTTAGTATTCTTCCATTTCATTTTTAATACAAAATTCCTTCATCCATCCATACTTGGGCCCAACATTCATAATTTCATTCATAGCTCGGTCATTCATATTTCATACATGTTACATCTCAGTTTGGGATACGTAATCTAATATGCTCTTCCTACCCAGCCTAAGGCACATCTGGTATCAATTAGAACCACGATGCTAAAAGCGGGAAACCTGAACAAAGACAGAGACAGAAAGTCACTGACACAAAATGGAGTTCAAGACACAGAAGATACAGAAAAGACAGAGAACAAAATGGAGTCCATGTATATCCTGATTTCCTCCATGATCTAGCCTAATAGCAAAGTACATAAAAAGAATATTATTATGCTTTTCCTTAATATTAATCTGTAGTGTGTTTTTCTGGCCTTGGCTATATCCATAATCAGATTTTTATTCACCAGTTTTTCGTACGCTTCTATTTGGGTGTGGCCTTAACTGACACATATGCTTGTATCTAACTAGAGTTACCCAGAATCATATGAAAACCAGCACTTAATACTGCACTATCATGTCCTGACCTCCATTCCATTACCGTCCCATAGACATCACCCCTACTGGCCACGAGCCACTACTGCTCAGCTTATAAAATGACAATTGTCAGATGAGAAGCTTCCGCCCACACACACGCGACTACAGGGTGGCACAGGAAGGCTTCGCTGGCATCAGTTTCTTTTTTAAAGCACCGCGAAGGTAAGGGGGAGAAAGGGAGGGAGGGAGATAGATTTGGCCGAAGGTAGGGAGGGAGGGAAGGGACTGTGCGCCTTCCCTCCCTTAAGTTTCTTTACACCGCGAAGGTAAGGGGGAGAGAGGGAGATTCTCGGGCCACTGAAGGGCGGTGAGGTGGCGAGAGGGATGGGTGAATGCTGGGGGGATGGGGCAGTGAAGGGGATGGCGGGGATGGGGAGGGGCAGAGAAGGCATCAGTGGGTTCAGGGACGAGGCAGTGAATGGGATGGTGGGGACGGGGCGGTGAAGGGGACGGTGGTCCGGTGACGGGGCAGTGACGGGGACAGATTTTTTCCCTGTGTCATTCTCTACTACAGTCATTAATAGACATGTTTGTTACTATGGGAGGAAAGTGTAGCACAGTGGCACAGTGGTTAGAGCTACAGACTCAGCACCCTGAGGTTGTGGGTTCAAACCCTGCGCTGCTCCCTGTGACCCTGAGCAAGTTACTTAATCCTCCACTGCCTCAGATACATTAGACAGATTGTGAGCCCAACAGGACAAACAGGGGAAATGCTTTGAGCGTGGTTGTAAAACAAGTCTCCATCCCTTTCCCTGTATGCTACATCCTGTCACTATGGGGTAATTCTTCACGGGCTGGTAACCGATTTAGCGTGTGATAACTGTATTGGTGCATGTTAATGATTAGCAGCTGCAAGCGTTGACAACCCTAGGAATTTAATGACCGTCTTAGCGTTTAGCGCACTCTAATTGTTAGTGCCCCTTGATGAATTCCCCCCTATGTCAATCATATCAGGGGAATTCATCTTGGAGGCGCTAATAACCAGCGATGCATTTTTAAATCATTAAAATAAATATGATAATGACAGACATCTAGAGGACTGAGCAAGAGCATAAGTTTTAGTGGCTAGTAATAAGGAGTAACTGGAAGAGATAAGAACTATGCTATGGGGGAGGGGCCCCTCCTCCCCCTTCTCCTTCCTAACCCCCTCTTTAAGTTGCCTTGAGCCTACCTAGGTATGAGCGATGCAGAAATAGAAGATTAGATTAGATCTGCACTTGGTAGTGTATATTCGATTTGTTAGCATGCTTTAACCCCCCCCCCCCTTTATGAAACTGCGTTAGGGCTCTTTATTGCAGGTCAAAGCGGTAAAAGCTCTGATGCTCCTTAAAGGAAACATTGAGGCACAAAACTCAGTTTTTACTGGAGTTTATAACTATTTATCAGCACCATAGAAATATTCCTCTTTCTTTTTAAAGAAGTTCTCCAAAACCAATTCATTACTTACATTAACAACTGTAACAAAAGGGAAGAACAAGAATTATATCTTGAGTGTCCTCAAGAAAAGCCATCAAATTAACTTCAGACATTTCAAGTCGACCTGCCCTGTGTTGTTTATCCTGGTGCTTCCTTTTTATAGGTAAATAATAACAATTACTGAACTGTATAATTTCCTAGCTTTAATATCTCAGGAGATAACAAATATATAGAAAGAAAATTTAAAGCGTGCCGGTTGCACATTCAATGCACATTCTCCATCATTTCTAATTTTGCATGTAGATTGTGAGGCAGACCGTCGGAAATTGGAAGACTGGGCATCCAAATGGCAGATGAAGTTTAATGTGGGCAAATGCAAAGTGATGCACATTGGGAAGAATAATCAGTGGTATAATTACCAGATGCTAGGGTCCACTTTGGAGGTCAACGCCCAAGAAAAAGATCTGGGTGTCATTGTGGACAATACACAAACCTTCCACCCAATGTGAGGCAGCGGCCAAAAGAAAAAGCAAACAAGATGCTAGGATGGTTAACAAGACTAAGAATGTTATAATGCCTCGGCATCGCTCCATGGTGCAACCTCACTTTTGAGTATTACATTCAATTCTGGTCACCTTATCTCAAAAAATATATAGCGGAACTAGAAAAGGTTTAAAGAAGAGCGACCAAGATGATAAAGGGAATGGAACTCCTCGTGTATGAGAATAGACTAAAGAGGTTAGGACTCTTCAGCTTGGGAAAGAGGCAGCTGAGGAGAGTTATGATTGAAGTCTACAAAATCCTGAGTGATGTAGAACAGGTGCAAGTGGATCGATTTTATTCTGTCAAAAATTACAAAGACTAGGGGGACACTCGATGAAATTACAGGGAAATACTTTTAAAACCAATATAAGGAAATATTTTTTTCACTCAGAGAATAGTTAAGCTCTGGAATGCATTGCCAGAGGGTGTGGTAAAAGTGGTTAATGTAGCTGGTTTTAAAAAAAGGTTTGGTCAAGTTTCTGGAGGAAAAGTCCATAGTCTTCTATTGAGACAGACATGGTAGAAGCCACTACTTGGCCTGGATCGGTAGCATGGGATGTTGCTACTAATTGGGTTTTTGCAAGGTACTAGTGACTAGGATTGGCCACTGTGAAGATGGACCATTGGTCTGACCCAGTAAAGCTGTTGTTATTTTCTTAATCTTTAATAGCAGAAACAGAACTACTTTATAACACTGCAACTTGTACCCGTATGTCTGAAACTCTTATCTAAAACAGATAAGTATGTTCAAGTTCACATTTTTTAATTTGTCAATTACTTCTATAGAAAAGGAAACATTTTGAGAAAAGGTCAGCATTTTTTTTTTTTTTAATGCTTACTAATTTTGTCTAATTATGCTATGGATATTCAATGTCATGCCATTTACGGCTCCAGCACTGAATATCCGGCAGCCACAGGACATGTGATTGCCACAAAACTCTATGTAAGTACCAGCAGTCCTTTTCTTCCCACCTGTCCCGATACGGATCCTGTCTTGTGAAACCACTCCCCCCACCCATGTGATACCAGACCCTCCTCCCAGCACTTTCTCATTTTTTACTGGGAGCTGCAAGGGGCAGGAACAAGTGAAATTAGTTCTTGCCTGATCTCACTGGTTCTGTCAGGGTAAGCCCTGGGGGGAGTCTGGGTGCGTAGGTGGGTGAGGAAGGTTGGTTTTGGTGTGTGCACTATTACTGGAAGGTGCTGGGAGGAGGATCTGGCATGAGGGGGGAGTTGGAATATGCAGGGGGGGTCTGGTATTATGGAAGGGATGAGCTATTGTAGGAAGGTGCCTAGAGGGAGGGAGGACTTTGTTGGGTCGGTGTTGTGAGATAGGGGAGCTGAAATATAGCTTAGGCCACTAGGTGGAAGCCTTGCGGGTACTGAGATTCAGTGCTAGCACCCATACAGATAAACGACCAAACTTAGAACTACTATTTATACGGTCAAATAGGTTGCTTAGCCATTTGGGTGCCATGTCACCTGCATAGCTCCCAGTTCCTCCCTTATTCTGCCTCCAGAATGCCTTTCTCCTGCCCACTTCTCAAATTTCATGTCGGTGCTAGTATTCAGTGACACTGCCTGGATAAGTGCCATTGAATATTGGTGGCTGGCCTACTGACATTCACCTGCCTGAATTACTTTGAATATCAAGCATTCTTTAAATTAAACAGTTTAGTTAATATGTCAGTACCTATTCTTCACAACTCATACTTTTTCAATAAATGTGTACTAGAAAAACGTCAGCCATCAAAATATATTTTCCACAGCAGCCTGCTTTATCCAAGAGTGTATTTAACCTGCAAAATTAAATTACCTCATGATCCAAAGTAATGCTGGTGAAATCTGGAAGGCTTTGATATGTGATATTAGAAGAATTGTATTTCCTTACTTTGATGGCCTAAATTCTATTTTTATATGTATAAATGAAGTAAGCTCATCATTTCACATGCTGTTTGTGCACAACTGGCTCCCTTGTCTCATTAAATTTGATGAGACACCATCTGGTTTCCATTTGAAATATTCTATTGTCAGTCATTTTTAAAAGAAAGGTACTGTGCCACTGAAAATGTGCTTTTATTTCTTCCTTCATTACCCTTTCCAGGAAGCTTTTCATAATTTATGTAGACCTAGCTTATGCCTTTCGACATTGGTAGTTCAAAGCATTTGGGTACAGTAGACATTTTATTCTTCTCAGCATGGCCAATATTCAGTGCCGTTTAATCTGCTAATATTCAGTGGGAGGCAGCTGGTTATCTCTGCTGAATATTGTTAGGCCTAGAAAAATGGCACCAGCAGCATGTCAGTCATGCTTAGGTGCCATTTACAGAATCGTGCTTAGCCGTGCCTATGTCACGCACTGCCCATTAAAATGACCACTTAAGCATTAGTCACCACTAAGCACCATTCACTAGGCACCTACCTTTTATAGAATTGGGTAGGCACCTGTTGCCCAATTATATTTTTCAATTATTGAAGCCATTAAGGGGATTTTGCCAATTAAGTTAGGCGTCTAAAAGGTGCTTAACTTTAGGTGCCCTTAGTGGCTATAACTTAGCTGGCTATATCAGGCGATAACCTCCAATACTACTAATACTACTACTATTAATTATTTCTATAGTACTGAGTACTGACTGGCCAAGTTTAGCATCCAAATCAGGCCTCATAAATGGTAGGCCTATGTTTGGCCACTAGTAATTTAACCAAAGCCCTCCCCCTCCGAAATTCAATGCTGGTCACCAGAAAAGGCATGGAATTGAATATCTGTAGTTAGCGCTGACCGCAGAAGTTAGCCAGGCTGCCTCCCGCATTATGACTATTAGCCCCAAATTTAATAGTTTTGAACCTTGTTCTATGATACAACTTTCTAAAATCCTTAACAATATTAATAAAGTATGTAAAATCCATGATCCAATTCCCAAATTCTGGATATTTTTGAATAAAGTGTTTTCTTCCATTTTTGCAACAGATGATTAATCAAAGTTTAGATCATGGGAAATTTCCAGTATCTTGGAAACATGCATTCATCACCCCTATTGTTAAATCTACTAAATCACCTACAAACCTATTTCCAACTTATGTCTGGCTAGCAAGATCATAGAACAAAACCCAAGAGAATGGTAAAGTTTAGGGGGTGAAGAATTTATGTGCATGACAGAAGAGCAGGACTTGGGTGTGATTATATGAAACTAGCTGATTACCCGGCGTTGCCCGGATATTTATTTATCCCATAATGTCAAACCCCCTACATGTCCCACTCCCCTATGTCCCACATGTCCCACCCCCCACGTTACCCCCCCCCCCACAGGTCCCATATGCCCCACCCCCATGTCCCAACCCCCTACCCTCCACATGTCCCAAAGGAATGTCCCTCTCTATGGGGCTGAACTTAGACTTAAACGGCATAGGGAGTGTCGGTATTCATCTCTGCGAGCCCGAAAACTATGGGTTGGACATTAATATCTGTCGCTTTTGTTAATTTTAACATAACACCCCTTCCCACCCCCACAGTATTTTACCCCGTCCCACCTGCACAATATTTTTCCCCAGATAGTAAGTCATATGTGTACCAAGTTTGGTTGAAATCTCTCTATGCGTTTCAGAGTTATGCTGAGTATTCATGTGTGAGCCCGAAAACACTATGGGGTAGATACTAAAATCTGTCATTTTCAATCATTTTTACATATCCCCCCCTTCCCACCCCCACAGTGTTTGTCCTCAGATAGTAAGTAATGTGTATGTCAAGTTTGGTTGAAATCTGTCCATGCATTGAAGAGTTATGCTGGAACATACATACATACACACACACACATATATTCAAATTATAATGTGAAATATTTGACAAAATGAATACAATACAACTAACGCAAAACTTGATTATAAACAACAATTTTAGTTTCACCTCCAGGAGCAAGAACATATAAATTCTTGGGTGAACCCACCCTTGAGCAAGCAACATAGAGTTGTGGGCCGCGAGACCCCCAGAACATATCACCCCAGGTAGTGAGGGATCTGCATACCAAGTTTCGTTCAAATCGGTCAAGCCGTTTTTGAATTACTGTGAGAATGGCAGCGTTTTACATTTTTTCCATTGACATGAATGGGTGAAATCTGATTTTCTGTTTGTAGATCCGGCCACGTGTGCAGGTGGGCCGCGAAACCCCCAGAACATATCACCCCAGGTAGTAAGGGATCTGCATACCAAGTTTAGTTCAAATCGGTCAAGCCGTTTTTGAATTACTGTGAGAATGGCAGCGTTTTACATTTTTTCCATTGACATGAATAGGTGAAATCTGATGTTCTGTTTGTAGCTCCGCCCACATGTGCAGGTGGGCCACGAGACCCCCAGAAAATATCACCCCAGGTAGTGAGGGATCTGCATACCAAGTTTCGTTCAAATTGGTCAAGGCGTTTTTGAATTACAGTGAGAATGGCAGCTTTTTACATTTTTTCCATTGACATGAATGGGTGAAATCTGATTTTCAGTTTGTAGCTCCGCCCATGTGTGCAGGAGGGCCGCAAAACCCCCGGAACATATCACCCCAGGTAGTGAGGGATCTGCATACCAAGTTTCGTTCAAATCGGTCAAGCCGTTTGTGAATTACTGTGAGAATGGCAGCTTTTTACATTTTTTCCATTGACATGAATGGGTGAAATCTGATTTTCTGTTTGTAGCTCCGCCCACGTGTGCAGGTGGGCCGCGAGACCCCCAGAACATATCATCCCAGGTAGTGAGGAATCTGCATACCAAGTTTCGTTCAAATCGGTCAAGCCGTTTTTGCGTGATCGCGGCACATACACACTTACACACACACATACACACATACATACCTCCGATTTTATATATATAGAAGACTAGCTGATGACCCGGCGATGCACGGGTATTTAATTATAGCAATAACACAGTAAATGGATTCAAATAAAGATACTTTATAGTGGTGAATGAAATTATATTTTTACAGCTTTATAAAAAGTACAATATTCAAATTATAATGTGAAATATTTGACAAAATGAATACAATACAACAAACACAAAACTTGATTATAAACAACATTTTTAGTTTCACCTCCAGGAGCAAGAACATATAAATTCTTGGGTGAAGAGACCCCCAGAACATATCACCCCAGGTAGTGAGGGATCTGCATACCAAGTTTTGATCAAATCGGTCAAGCCGTTTATTATTTACTGTGAGAATGGCAGCTGTGTACATTTTTTCCATTGTCATGAATGGGTGAAATCTGATTTTATGTTTGTAGCTCCGCCCACGTGTGCAGGTGGGCAGCGAGACCCCCAGAACATATCACCCCATGTAGTGAGGGATCTGCATACCAAGTTTCGTGCAAATGGGGCAAGCCGTTTTTGCGTTGGCAGCTTTTTACATTTTTTCCATTGACATGAATGGGTGAAATCTGATTTTCTGTTTGTAGCTCCGCCCACGTGTGCAGGTGGGCCGCGAGACCCCCAGAACATATCACCCCAGGTAGTGAGGGATCTGCATACCAAGTTTAGTTCAAATCGGGCAAGCCGTTTTTGCGTTGGCAGATTTTTACATTTTTGCATTGACATGAATGGGTGAAATCTGATTTTCTGTTTGTAGCTCCGCCCATGTGTGCAGGAGGGCCGCGAGACCCCCAGAACATATCACCCCAGGTAGTGAGGGATCTACATACCAAGTTTCGTTCATATCGGGCAAGACATTTTTGCGTTGGCAGCTTTTTACATTTTTGCCATTGACATGAATGGGTGAAATCTGATTTTCAGTTTGTAGCTCCGCCCCCATGTGCAGGTGGGCAGCGAGACCCCCAGAACATATCACCCCAGATAGTGAGGGATCTGCATACCAAGTTTCGTTCAAATCGGGCAAGCCGTTTTTGCGTTGGCAGCTTTTTACATTTTTTCCATTGACATGAATGGGTGAAATCTGATTTTCTTTTTGTAGCTCCGCCCACATGTGCAGGTGGGCCGCGAAACCCCCAGAACATATCATCCCAGGTAGTGAGGGATCTGCATACCAAGTTTCGTTCAAATCGGTCAAGCCGTTTTTGCGTGATCACGGCACATACACACACACATACACACATACATACCTCTGATTTTATATATATAGATGATCTTAAAGTGGTCAAATAGGCTGAAATGGTGACAGCGAAAACTAGAAGGATGCTAGGGTGCATATGGAAAGGTATGGCTAGTAGGAAAAAAGAGGTATTGATGCTCCTGTATAAGACTCTGGTGGGTTGTAATTTAGAATATTGTGTACAATTCTAGAGACCACATCTTCCAAAAAGATATAAAAAGGATGGAGTTGGTCCAGAGGAAGGCTACTAAAATGGTGCGTGGTCTTCGTCATAAGGTATATGGGGATAGACTTAAAGATCTCAATATGTATACTTTGGAGGAAAGGCGAGAGAGGGAAGATATAATAGAGACATTTAAATACCTAAGTGATGTAAATGCGCATGAGTCGAGTCTCTTTCATTTGAAAGGAATCTCAGGAATGAGAGGACATAGGATAAAGTTAAGAGGTGGTAGATGCATGGAACAGTTTCCCAGAAGAGGTGGTAGAAATGAAGACTGAATTCAAGTAGGCGTTGGATAGGCATGTGGGATCTCTTAGAGTGAGGAACAGATAATGGTTACTGCGGATGGGCATACTGGATGGACCATTTGGACTTTATTTGCCATCATGTTTCTGTGTTTCACAGCTTTCTTCTTTCATAGAAATCACTCCCCCCCCCCCAAATGTTTTACACTTTAAGCAATAGAGTTTTCATGTCAGTCATAGCACCAAAACCATTCTTTGTCATTTCCTTAGTGACGTTCAAGAGATCCTGGTTAGTGGCTATTTAGCTTTTGCTCTGTCTTTAGACCTGACCACATCAATCGATCTTATGGATCATCAAATTATGAGTATGCTTTTTAAACTAGAAAATATTGGTATATGTTCAACCATGCTTTACTGGTTTGCATCATTTCTTGAAACATAGAATATGACGGCAGAAAAGGGCCATCGGCCCAAGTCTGTCCACTCTAAGAAACCTCCCCCCTAAGCACTTCCTCGAAGTGAACCCACATGCTTATCCCATTTTTTCTTAAAATTGGGCACGTTGCTGGCCTCAATTACCTGAAGTGGAAGATCATTCCAACGATCAACCATCCTTCCTAGTGTCACCGTGAAATCTCTCACCCTTGATTTTTAACGGATGCCCTCTTGTTGCCGTAGGTCCTGTAAGGAAAAAAATGTCTTCTTGTTCTTCTTCTACTTCAATAGGGCTAGTAATATATTTGAACGTCTCTATCATGTCTCCCCTCTCTCTGCGTTCCTCAAGAGAGTATAGCTGCAACTTACCTAGACGTTCTTCATATGGAAGATCCTTGAGATCATCCTAGTGGCCATTCGCTGAACTGACTCCATTCTCAGCACATCCTTTTGATAATGTGGCCTCCAAAATTTAATACAATATTCCAGATGAGGTCTCACCATGGACCTGTACAGTGGCATTACAACTTTGGGCTTTCGGCTGACAAAACTTCTATGGATGCAACCCAGCATTTGTCTAGCCTTGAATGATGCTTTCTCCACTTGATTGGCAGTCTTTATATCTTTACTTATGATTACTCCTAGGTCCCATTCTGCATCAGTTCTTAAGGTCTCACCATTCAGGATGTAAGTTCTGCATGGGTTTCCGCTGTCAAGGTGCAGAACCTTACACTTTTTGGCATTAAAACTCAGTTGCCAAGTTGCGGACCATTGGTCTAGTAGGAGTAGGTCCTGCGTCATAGTGTTGAGCACGGTGCTTTTGCCCACTATTTTGCACAGTTTAGCATCATCGGCAAATAATGCAATTTTACCTCGAAGTCCCTGAGGTAGGTCCCATACAAAAATATTAAATAGGATTGGACCCAAGACCGAGCCCTGCGGCACTCCACTGATCACTTCCGATGTTTTGGAAGAAGTACCATTTACCACGACCCTCTGGAGTCTGCCACTCAGCCAGTCTTTAACCCATGCAGTCAATGTTTCTCCTAGTCCCAATGAACTCATCTTGTTCAATAACCTACGGTGTGGGACACTATCAAAAGCCTTATTGAAGTCTAAATACATGACATCCAGGGACTCTCCCATATCTAGCTTTTTTTGTTACCCAGTCAAAGAAGCTTTGTAAATCCATGCTGGTGGGGATCCCTCAGCCTCTCGTCGCTCAGGATCGCATCTAATTTATGTTTAATCAACGTTTCCATAAATTTACACACTATTGATGTGTAATTTGCAGTCTCTGACCTGCATTCCTTTTTGTGGAGCGGAATGATGTTAGCTGTTTTCCAGTCCAATGGGACTCTTCCCGTGCTTAGGGAAAGATTGAAGAGCGCAGCTAATGGCTCCGCCAGGACATCTCTCAATTCCCTAAGCACTCTGGGGTGCAGTTTATCCAGTCCCATGGCTTTGTTCATTTTGAGCTTTGATAGTTCTTGGTAGACGCTGCCGGTGGTAAATTCAAAATTCCGGAATGGGTCTTCTGAGCTCTTCCTTGTCTGCAGCTGTGGACCGGATCCCAGCACCTCACAGGTAAAGACTGAGCAGAAGTATTCATTGAGTAGTTCGGCTTTATCGGAGTCCGATTCTACATAGTTACCGTCGGGTTTCCTTAGGTGCACTATCCCATCTATGTTCCTTTTTCTGTTACTAACATACCTGAAAAAGAATTTATCCCCCTTTTTAATATTCTTAGCTAGATTTTCTTCCATTCGGAGTTTGGCATCTCTGACTGCTGTTTTAACATTTCTGGATTTTACCAGGTAGGCTTCTTTAGCTTCCAGTCGTTGTGATTGTTTGTAGGATACAAATGCTCTCTTCTGTTTTACAAGTTCCGAGATCTCTGTGGAGAATCATTGGGGTTTATTATTTCTCCGTCATTTACTCCATATAGAGGTTGGTTGCTTCCTGTAGGGTAGATTTCAGAGCTGACCACAGTACCTCCACACTATCTGTTGTGTCCTGGTTTTGCAGTGCCTTATAGACATAATCTCCTGTGCTTTTGAAGTTAGTGCCCTTAAAATTAAGGACCTTTGTGGATGTGTTTGACTTAGTGAAACCCTTCCTGAGGTGAAACCACACCATGTTGTGGTCATTGGAGGCCAACGCATCTCCCACTGAAACCTCTGTGACACTATCTCCATTGGTGAGCACCAGGTCCAGTATTGTCTGATCCCTAGTGGGCTTCAATACCATCTGTTTGAGTCGTGCTCCCCTTATGGAGGTTAGTAGCCTTCTGCTGCCGCTGGTCGTAACGGAAAGTTTGTTCCAGTCTACATCAGGCATATTGAAGGCCCCCAACAGTACAGTGTCTCCACGCAGAGTGATGGTCTCGATGTCTTCGATCAATTTTTTGTCTATGTCATCCTGTTGTCTTGGAGGTCTGTATACAACACCAAGATACAGGCATTTATCATTTCCCCTGGCCAGGTTTACCCAGAGGGAATCCCCGGTATATTTGATCCCTGTGATTTTGGTAACTTTGATGTCCTCTTTGATGTATAGTGCTACCCCTCCTCTGGTTTTGCCTTCTCTGTCTCGACGGAGCAAGTTATATCCTGGTATAGCCATATCCCACCCATGGGAATCCGTGAACCAGGTTTCAGATATTGCCACTATATCTAGGTCGGCATTCCTCATTTCTGTTTCTAATTCCAGAATTTTATTGCCTAAACTGTGGACATTGACGTACATAGCCCTTCATACACTGAGTTTGCCCAGTCTCCATGGGGATTTTCCCGTTTGAGTTAGTTTGCCCTCTTCAGTATTGTCTGCAATGTGAGTACTTCCCTCATACTCAGAAATGGAGTGGCTACTTACCCCACCAGAAAGGTTACTTATCACACCATGATGAGAGTGGGTACCCTCCCCCAACTCACCTAGTTTAAAGCCCTTCGGAGCAGGCGAGCCAGTCGTCGTCCAAAGACGTTCTTTCCTTTTCTGGTCAGAACATACTCTGTGATTATAGCTAATTCTACATCTTCCACTGTTACTATGGGCCAGATTCACTAACCTGCCCGATCGAGACTGATCCGGGCAGGTCCGACAAAATTAGTAAAGACAAATATGCAGATGGGGGCAATCGGAGGAACGCCTCCATCTGTCTGCACAGATCGCTGTTGTGTGATCTGCACGCATGCGCAGACCATCTGTAGATGGTCTGCACATGCCCGTCCAAGCCGGGGCCATTTTTTTTTTTTTTTTACTTTAACTTTTTTATTGTTTTTAGCCTTGCGAGCCCTTGGTTTTAACCTACTTTAAACCCGCGGGTTAATTCCACAGGCTTGCAGGCCGTGGAAAGGCAGGAGAGATTCGGGGAAGATCGGGGCAGAGCAGGGTGGCATTCAGGGGGAAGATCGAGCAGGGCAGCATTCAGGGGGAAGATCGGGCCAGAGCAGGGCGGCATGCGGGGCAAGCAGGCAGGACAAATTGCAGGGCAGAGAGCAGGGCTTCCAGTCGGAAAGAATTTTCGACTGGTCCTCAGCAGTCACTTCTTCAGTTGATTGGCCAGCCCAGTCTAATCAGATTGATTGTATTGTGAATCGCATCCTTGCCTACTTTGCATGCGTTTCTCCTCATTGCATGCACAGATTCGAAGCGGATTGCAGGAGAGGTTAGTGAATAGTGCAGGAGGGAAATCTGGTCACAAAGGGGTCGCAAACCAATCGGTACACGATCAGTTTGCTTTGTGAATCTAGTCCTATGACCTGTGGTGTTCTGCCTTATCATCGGTTTTGTTCGTCTTTTTAGCGCCTTTGATGACCATTATAGAACATTGAATCAAACCTTGTTGTTATTCAGACAATATTTTGCTGGCAGCCAAAGCAGACCCAATTACTTTTAAACTAGATAATACAATACAATCTTTATTTATATACCGCCAGTACCTCAGGGAAGTTCACAGTGGTTTGCATAAAACAAACAAGAATACAGAACTCTGAATTAGCTAACGTCCAATTATATCTTCTTAAGTACAAATTCCTTAGAACTTTTTAAAACTCTTAAAGTAAATTTCCTAATTAATCTAAAAAAAATAAACAAAAAACACGCTAGTTGTAATTGCTGTAACTTCTTAAAAGTCCTCTTGGAACTCCATAATCAGCAGATATCGGAAGTTCACTGAAAGCTGAATTGTAAGCTAGACTAGAGACTGACACCCATTCTGGAAGACTTAAGAGTCTTTCGCTGTTACCATTTGGCTTCCTGAAAAAATTTTGAAACGTGGCACATCGAGGCCAAAGAGCTATATACAAAAGATAAGTGCTTTTTCAATAATACAATCTTTCAAGTCATGCACATATAAAAGTGTGTTAAGGTGGAAGTTATGCTATGATTGAGTGGTGAGTTTTGGGGGGACTTTCTGTCCCCTTTTTCCTCCATGTCTCTGAGCACAATCTATCCACTGATTAAAGTATAAGGATTGTGGAGTTCCAAGAAGTTACAGCAATTACACTAGCGTGTTTTTTGTTTATTTTCTTGAATTTTTTCACGCTTTTTGATTTTTGAAGTTATTTTCCTCCTGTGTAGTTTTGACTTAGTTGGCAATTAATCTAAATAGGTAGAGATTTCCAATAGTTTGACTGCTTGATAAGTCTATTAGCTTTTTCAATGGTGTTACAAAGCATAAGCTTCTGTAGTGGTGTAACAATACAGTGCTAATTACATGGGTTGTCATGGTATTACAATAGTGATGATCGAGGAGACAACAACGTTCATTTTTTCCTGGTGCATCACATAGTGTGGTAATTCATTAGAGCCACCTTGGATTAAGACCAAACAAGAAAGAGGGAATATTAGCTTTAAGCATCTGGTTAGACCCCTGATGCAGGCCATTTTGGTCGAAACATGTACGTGTCAAGTCTCTATTTTAATAAATAAAGTACTCTAGCACCCAGAGGTTGCGTTCACTGTCTATTGTGGTTTCTCTGGTGTGATTAGGTGAGTTCTCCTGTCTTTGGTACAAGGCATCCTTCAAGAAAATAATCTCATTTTACATTCAACCTCTACCTATACACACAGCCCCTCACATATCATATATAATCCAACTAAAATCTAACTAAAAATGTAAAACAGAGAGAATAAAATATAGAATATAAAATATGCCCCTCCTCCCCTCAAATAAAACTAAACATAGCATAACAAAAATAAAAACAAGACCTATTAACCAAAACCAAAAGTATAAAATAAAATAATCAGTTTTAAAGACACCGTCCACAAGGAATAATTCTTTCATTTCAGGTTCTCCTCATTTTGCTAATCTACCAAAAAAATCTCTCAGCAATAAATGTATGGCTTAATTCGAACTAACTAATTTTAAATGTTGAGAAATGTTTCGCTTGTTGGATTGTTGGACCAGGAATTGAGCTGAATGCTACCTTAAACTTTCTTGGAAAAACAACCCCAACAGTCAAAAATTTTAAATATCTTGGGATAATTGTGGACTCACATCAATCTTTTAATGATCAAATTACCAAAATTGCAAAAAAGGATTCTATACTTTATGTTCACTTTGTGAAATGAGACACTATTTTAATAATAAGAATTTGCATAAATTAATACACACATTTTTTACATCAAAACTTAACTATTACCATATTGCTTATGCTGGTATTTCTACATTTAACATAAGGCAGTTTCAAACTTTGCAGACCACAGCGATTAGACTTCTTGGACACAAAGGTAAATATGACCATGTTATCCCCCCTCTTTCACCAAATCATTTCAAATTCTGATGCTAACCCACAAATCTTTAAATACATCATAACCAGGATATCTGATATCTGAATTCACCAACAATAATACACCACTGCAGGCATTAAAATTGCTTTAAGATAATAGGCTGATTATTCCTTCAGTCAAAAGCAGCTAAGGCATTCTTCTATTTAGCACTCTCATGATGGAATCAGCTTCCAAACTATTTAAGTTTGGAACCTAATTTAAAAACATTTAAAACATTATAGGGGAATAAATATTGATAATGATATTTGGGTAACTGTATTCTTTATCTGTATTGTATATTAGGATATTATTATAAGCAGGAAAATGAAATTATTGAATGATATTTATGTTACCTGTATAGATAATAGTGTAATATGTGGAATATCTTTTGTTCTTTCATTTGTATGATACTGTTTTTGATTAAAAATCAATAAAGAATAAAAAAAAACAAAACCCCTCACTTTTTAAAATTAGATTTCGGAAAAGAAAACTCTTTAGATAATCCTACATTCTGAGTAATTTTGTATCTGAGGCAGTATCTGAGGCAGTTTTTCTGGGTTACTTTGTTGTCAGAGAATGTAATAAAAACCGTTTCCCCCCTCTTTTACTAAGGTGCGCTAACTGATTAGTGCATAGAAATTGAATTAGTGCACACTAAACGCTAACACGTCCATAGACTAACATGCACGCGTTAGTGTTTGGCGTGCGTTAAATCGATTAGCACGCGCTAATCGGTTAGGGTACCTTAGGGCTCCTTTTACAAAGCTGCAATAGTGGTTTTAGCGCGTCCTGAATTGATATGTGCGCTAGACCTTAACACCAGCATTGAGCTGGCATTAGTTCTAGCCGCGTAGCGCAGGTTTAGTAAAAGGAGCCCTTAGTTAAAGAGGTTCTTAGCTTAACAGGATTTTTTAAAAGTTTGCCACTTTTGGAAACAGGGTGCTCGGCTTGATAGACCTATGGTCTTTCCCAATTTGGCAAAGTTTATGTTCTTATTACATTACATTACATTACTGATTTCTATTCCGCCTTGCAGTTCTGGGCGGATTACAAAAGAGACAACTGGACATTTCCAGGATAATTACAGAGAGAATTCTGGTCATTTCCAGGAGAAGTTACAAGAATAATGGAGTTGTATATTTCAAGAGCTACAAGATGCTGTACAAATAAGAAATAGTGCAGATCCAGTATATATACCATTAGGGAAGCAGTTGACATGCTTGAGGCTAAACAGAAGGGAACTGGTGAAGGGGGGAGGAGGGGGAGTTGCGTTGAGGGGGATCCGGTTGGGGTTAAGCCATCTGTATAAATTTTTTGAATAGGTGGGTTTTCATTTCTTTGCGAAAATATTTATAGTCGTTTGTTGTTATCAGCAGGTTGGAGATAGTGTGGTCCAGTTTCGCTGCATGCGTCGCCAGCAGACTGTCAAATATCTTCTTGCGCTGGGTGCCTTTGAGTGGGGGGTAGGTAAAAGGGGTCTTAGTTCTTCTTTGCCTAGTGGTGGCGTTTTAGTACAGGCGGTTGTTTAGGTAATTGGGGGCTGTGCCATTTATTGCTTTGAATAATAGACAGTATAGTTTGAATTGAATTCATGCTTGCATTGGCAACCAGGTAGGCCGCGGTGACGTGGTCAAATTTTCTCAGTGAGTAGATTAATCTGAGTGCAGTGTTTTAGATTGTCTGTAGTTGTTTTATCATTGTTGCAGGGCAAGGCAGATAGAGTATGTTGCAGTAGTCCAATAGACCTATTACTAGGGATTGGACTACTAGCCTATATTGCTCTTTGTCGAAGAATTTTCTGATTTTTCTTAAATTGCGCATGGTTAGAAATGCTTTCTGGGTGGTCTTGTTGATTCTTATGTTCCTATGATAACTTTCCCCTTTAGGTATTTATTTTCTAATGGAATCAAACATGTAATTTGTGTCACTTAGGAACTTTCAGCACAGAAAAAGCACAAAAACTGAGTAGAGGATACAAGAGAAGACTATTATAGTTCAAACTCCTCTTACTGACCTACAAATGCACTCACTCAGATGCCCCTCACTATCTCTCTTCACTTATCTTCCCCTATGACCCCCCCCCTCCCCACCTTAAGATCCGCTCAGCTGGTAAGTCCCTCCTATCTGTGCCTTTCTCTTCAACTGCCAACTCCAGACTCCATCACGTCTGCCTTGCCACCTTGCCATATGCTCGGAACAAGCTGTCCGAATCCCTAAGGTGGGCTCCGTCTCAGGCAGTGTTCAATTCCCAGTTAAAAGTCCATCTCTGAGAGTGCTTTTGATTCCTAAATCCTCTCACCTTGGGTTCTGCATCCGAACCTGTCCAAATTAGATTGTAAGCTCTTCTGAGCAGGGACCATCTATAAATTCAAAATGTACAACGCTGCGTACACTTTTCAGCACTATATTGAATGATATTTATGTTACCTGTCTAAATAATAGTGGAATATGTGGAATATCTTTTGCTCTTTCATTTGTATGACACTGTTTTTGAATAAAAATCAATAAAGAATTTTAAAAAAAACAAAACAACCCTCACTTTTTTAAATTAGATTTCGGAAAAGAAAACTCTTTAGATAATCCTACATACTGAGTAGTATCTGAGGCAGTTTTTCTGGGTGACTATTTATTACAAACTTTTTTTTTTTTGCATCAGATGTGTTTTATTGAAGTTTGTTGTTTAAATCTAAAATTAGAAATCCTACTTATAAACTAGCCATATATAACAAAATACAGTATTTTGCTGATTTGGTAAATTGCATTTACACTTCATGACAAATTCAGTAATATTGTACTTGAAAGAGTAATCAACTTTTTGTTCTGCATACTGGGGTCCTTTTACTAAGGCGCACTAACCTATTTAGCATGCGCTAACCGATTTAGTGCGTGCTAATGATTAGCATGTGCTACATGCTAACGCATCCGTAAAATATAATGGGCATGCTAATGATTAGCGCATGCTAATTGTTAGAGTGCACTAAATCAATTAGCGCGCCTTAAAAGACCCCCACTGTATTGTTTGAATGCAATTAACAATGCATATAAACACCACTGATATATTTACGGAAGCAAAGTATTGGTCTTCTCCAAATGTTGCTTGTTTTATTTTACAACAACAAAAAAAGAGGATCCAAAAAAAATCTGCAGAAAATATCAGCCAGGAGCAACCAAAACAAAACTGCAGACTGTGTACAAGATGCAGGCAAATTTTAATATGACAAGAACACAATATATAAAACCCTTTTACCAATAAAGCGACCCGACACGGTCCGTGTTTCGGACAAACTTTCGTCAGGGGTCCATGGTAAAATAGGGGGGCTAAAAAATGCCACAAAAAAAAAAAATTGAAGAATCTCGACGGGATGCCTGTGTGTATCAAGTTCGCCAAAAAAGCCAACAGCTTTACTACAAGTTGAGTCTGTTTTCTGTGCTCTAATTAGTAAGACAAACAGTAAAGAGAAATAAGTAGCATGAGATTTTTGTCCAGATGGAACTTGCTGCATGGAAAATTGGTGCTGGGTTTCATTGCACACAAAAGCTGCTGATATATCACCAAGCAACACTTTACACACAGCAGCGTAATCAAGGCTGCAACCAGCAGTCTAAACTGTTATGTACTTTTCTGTGTTGGTGTTATTTGAGTCTAGTGAGTGCATTAATTTGTTGTCATGACAATCATCTTTAGTGATAGCCTCAACAAAATTAAACTAATCCTGGAATCAGAGACCTTATAAAATTATGAGACACATTTGGATGCAGTCACAATGTTTGCGTTTACAAATCAGTTAATTTTATAATATCAATTATATATATATTTATTTATTTTAAATATTTATTATTTGAGTAAAGACCTAGGTGACAAAATAAAAACTCCAAAATATTTAAACAAATATATTACATTACGGATTTCTATACCTTGCAGTTCAAGGCGGATTACAAAAGATTTGTCTGGACATTTTCCAGTGAAGATACAATTTTTTTTTTTTTTTTTTTAAACATAGGGGAGATAGCTGGTTAGAATCCTATGGGAACTTAAGGGATGGATATTAAACTGACAGTGCAGAACTGTGAGAAAAAGACAAATGGAATACAGTTAGAGAGGATAAGATTACAATCTATTTTTGGGGTTTGTTTACTTGGAAGGTGTTTAGGTGGTTAATTTGGGGGAGAATTATCTGGAGGTAGGTGAATCTTCTGGAGGTAAGAGAGGAGGGGTTAAGATATTTGGATGTATTTTTTGAAAAGCAGGGTTTTGATTTCTTTTCGGAATGTTTTGAAGTTGTCTGATATTGTCATCAGATTGGAGATGGAATGGTTGAGTTTTGCTGCTTGTGTTGCCAGAAGGTTGTCAAACATTTTCTTGCGTTGTGTGCCTTTGAGTGGAGGGAAGGCGAAAGGGTTCGAGGTTCTTCTGTGTCTTGAGGTGGAGATCTGGTTTAAGCGGTTGTTTAGATAGAAGGGGGAAGAATCATCAGCTACATTAATAATAACAACAAAACTTCTTTAGAACCAAGCAAGCAAGAATATAAATATCATAATGTGAAAGCCTCCTTATGTCCAAGGCTGTACATGTTACCAAAAATCCATAAAACACTTAATAATCTTCCCAGTAGATTGATCATCTCAGGGAGAGGATCGTTATTGGAACCTATGTCCAATTTTATTGACTCTTTTTTGTGACCTATAGTCAGCAAAGCATTTTCTTTCATTCGAGACTACAGACTTCCTGCATAAGATCGATTACATTATGGTTACAGGACAACAAGAGATGTGGATGATCACAATGGATAAGAACATAAGGCTAGCCTTACTGGGTCAGATCAATGGTCCATCAAGTCCAGTAGCCCGTTCTCACAGTAGCCAATCCAGGTTTCTAGTACCTGGCCAAAACCCAAAGAGTAGCAACATTCCATGCTTGCCCCATGTCTTTCTCAATAACAGACTATGGACTTTTCCTCCAAGAAATTGTCGAAACCTTTCTTAAAACCAGCTACGCTATCTGCTTTTACCACAACCTCTGGTAACGCTTTCCAGAGCTTATCTATTCTCTGAGTGAAAAAATATTTATTTATTTATTCAATTTTCTATACCGTTCTCCCAGGGGAGCTCAGAACGGTTTACATGAGTTTATTCAGGTATTTAAGCATTTTTCCCTGTTTGTCCCTGTGGGCTCACAATCTTTCTAATGTATGTGGGGCAATGGGGGGATTAAGTAACTTGCCCAGGGTCACAAGGAGCAGCGTGGGTTTGAACCCACAATCCCAGGGTGCTGAGGCTGTAGCTTTAACCACGGTGCCACACTCTCCCCCTAGTTCTTCCTATTGATCAAATCACTCTACACGATTATTCCACAGACTGGAGCTTTGGAAGTCATAACCTATGATTTAGATCAGAGAATGGAACCAAGGAATCTACTTCTTTTTTTGATAAAATCGGCCAACATTGTGATGAAAAAAGGACATTATTATCAAAAAATTTCTGGAATGGTTATGGGGGCCACGATGGCCCCCCTCAGTCGCTAATTTATTTATGACACACTTGGAGGAACAATGGATTCCCAATTCACCATTTGCCCAGTACATTCAACAATGGACACAATACATTGATGACATTTTCTTTGGTTGGACTGGTACTAAAGATTTAGACGCTTCTGTTAATTGGTTCAACACACATCACAAAATTGAGAAATGGCTTATAGTACCACAGAGATCTCTTTTCTAGATATATTGATTGTGAGAAATAAACTTGAGACCACTGTCTTCAGGAAACAAACAGATCATAACATTAAAAAAAAAAAAATCTTTATTAAGTTTTTAAGACTAATGCAAAGTGCAGGAAATTATACAAACATTAATATTAAAAATAAGCACTTATATTCAATCAATACCCCCCTCCCTTCTAATACATTCAATCAAGGAATAAACAAAAGAGATATCCCCGTCCCTCCCTCCCACCCTGTCCTGGATGTGCATGGAAATAAACAAAAATTAAAGACAAAAGACAATTATAATGAAGTAATAAAAGACGTCAATGGGCCCCAAACCAGTTTAAATAAATTGCTGTGCCCCCAACCTATCAGCATTCATTTTCTCATACCTATAGCTTAAGCATAAACTCACCCACCGAAAAAGGAAAATTAAGGCGATCGTAAGTTTTCCAATTGCAAGTTACTATTTGCATGGCTATCCCTGTTATAATTAGGAAAAGCCGGCATTTATAGCGGTCCATTGGGGGGGGTTAATATGAAGTAATGTTTCACATATGACTACCTCATATGTCAATGTAACTGTTGATTCCAGCATAATATAATATTTTTGCATTTTAATAGCTTCCATCCTATGAATTTGAAAAAAAGTTTACCTTTTTCACAATTTTTAAGATATTGTCGCATATGTTTTTCTATTGGAGAATATAAAATTAAGTCTAAAGAGCTTATCACAAAATCAGTCAACAGAGGATACCCTTATTGACTGGTGTGTAAAGCATATACGAGGGCATTGTATGCTAACCGTGAGCTGTTATGGCAACAAAAATAAACATCTACTGCACTTGACACAGTAGGTAAGTGGTGTACCTAGCATATGTGACACCCGGGGCCCATCATTTTTTGACCCCCTCCCTCATCTATATGAAAAATATGATTTTTAGTAACAATCCACATATCGCACTAGAGTGTACCTAGGAAAAGGCAGCATCTTAAACACTGCAGTGAGCACTCGAACAGAGATACACCCTCGCCCAATATGGAATAATCACAAACTAAAAATAGAAATATGTAGACAAAAGTTAAACTGAACTGCCAATTGCAAAAATTACAAAAATTGTATAGCTTTAAGTCTTATAAATGATAGCACTGTAATCTCAAAGCAGGGACTTTAGATCAGTGTTCTTCAACCTTTTTACACCCGTGGACCGGCAGAAATAAAAGAATTATTTTGTGGACCGGCAAACTACTAAGACCGAAATTAAAAAAAAACACATTTTCGCCCCGTCTCTGCAAGCTCGGTCCCCACAAACCATCTGATCCCATCTGCACAAGCCTCAGTTATGATTTTATATTGAACGTATTTTATTAAAGTATAAAAAGAAACAATATTCTGTACAATTGTCATTTTATAAATATAAATATTCAGAGCAAGGACCAACAAAACCCCTGTCTCCCCTCCCCTTCCCTTCACATATATCCCCTCTACTATCAAGAAAACTGAACAAGCCAAATTATTACAGAATGCTACACAGAAATATCATGCTAACAGAATACTGCAGTCACACATGACAGGAATAGTGTTAGGCTTTGCAGTCCCCAGTTATGTCTCTAGCAGGATATATATTTCAAATCTGATATATTGTAATGACAAAATAGAAATAAAATGATTTTTTTCTACCTTTTGTGGTCTCTGCTTTCATCTTCTTTCCACTTTTCCTTCCAGCATCTGCCCATTCCATCCACTGTCTGGCCTCTCCTCCTTCCATATGTATCTGACTTCTTTCTATGCCCCTCTCCCCTTTCCATCCAGCCTGTGCCTCCTTTCTCCTTTTTACATCATTCATTCCAGCTTCACTGCTTTCTTCATTTTTATCTCTCCTACACCAGATCTAGCATCTTTATCCCTCTCTCATTTCTCTGCTGACCCCCTTTCCAGCATCAATCTCTCTCTACTTTCTCATTCCTGTCTCTCCCCTTTCCCTCCTCTAATCTCCCTGCCAGCTGTTTCCTTCCTTTTTACCTTCTCCCTTCCCTCCTCCCCAATATCCAACAGTAGCTCTCTTCCCAACTCTTTCCCTCTTCCCCTCCCAGCAGCATCTCTCTTTCTACCTCTCTCCAGGTGCAGTAGCAGCTCTCCCTTTATCCATCAGCTTCCCAGCCTCCAGCAGTGGCTTCCTCTCCTTCCAGCAGCTCTCAGTACTTGCCTGCAGCAGTGATTTCCTTAGGCAGCCTTGGGTCCGTTGCCGCCTCTGAGGAAAGGGGAAGTTGCCAAAGTGAATCACTGCCCTGGTAAGTACAGAGCTGCTAGGAGAAGAGACAGCCACTGTTGAAGGCTCCCCACGATATTATTCCTGCTGTGCCCGGCACATTCGCGACCCCCCCCCCCAAGCCGGCAAAAACAGCTTTGCACCGCAGGACCAGCCGCCCAATACGAGCTGGAGGCCCCTACCCGCCGCATCCTGCACGTGGGCAGACTCAGCACAAACGCTGCTGATGGCCCCAATCGACACGCTGACCTCCCCGCGCATGCTGACCATCTTCTCTCTGCCTGCACTTTCCCCGCGGCCCTCTTCGGCGACTCAGCAGGGGCAGCGATCAAGACAGGCTGCAAACGTCGGGACCTTCCCTCTCTGAGTCCCGCCTATTTTGTTTCAACTTCCTGTTTCCGCATAGGCGAGACTCACAGAGGGAATGGCCGACGTCGGCAGCCTGTCTTGATCGCCCGAGGCTGGGAGGAACAGAAGATTTCTGCAAACACCATCAGGGCAGGAAATTTAACGGGTCCATCTCGCCGGTCCTGTGTGGACCGGCAGGAATTTTCTGCGAACCGGCACCGGTCCGCGGACCGGCGGTTGAAGAACTGTGCTTTAGATCATTTATTATTCTATTGTCCATTTATTATGACTTTTTGGAAATCAATTTGGAACCAAATTAATTGTTTATTAGAAAATCCAGTGGCATTGTCATATGATACTGTATTATTTGGTATGTCAATGAGAGTAAAGAGTCAGATATCATCAAATATTAACAAGCTATTACTCATAATGACTAGGGTTGCCATTCAACAAATTACAGTGGTGCCTCGCATAACGGACGCCTCGCACAGCGAACACTGCGCACAACGAACTTTATGTCTTGATCCGTACAACGAACTTCGTTTCACACAACGAAGTCGCCCGAGCTGCATCCTTCCGCGCAGGCACTGCGCTTAACTGCCCTCTCTCCGCCTGGCTCCCTCTTGCCCCCCCGACTCCCCGACACGATCGGGGAAAAAAGGAGCCCAAGCCCTCTTGCCCCGCCGATTCCCCAACTCCCCACACAATATCGGGCCAGGAGGGAGCCCAAGTCCTCCTGGCCACGGCGACCCCCTAACCCCACCCTGCACTACATTACGGGCAGGAGGGATCCCAGGCCCTCCTGCCCTCGACGCAAACCCCCCTCCCCCCAACGACCGCCCCCCTCAAGAACCTCCGACCGCCCCCTCAGCCGACCCGCGACCCCCCTGGCCGACCCCCACCCCCCTTCCCCGTACCTTTCTGTAGTTGGCCGGACAGACGGGAGCCAAACCCGCCTGTCCGGCAGGCAGCCAACGACGGAATGAGGCCGGATTGGCCCATCCGTCCCAAAGCTCCGCCTACTGGTGGGGCCTAAGGCGCCTGGGCCAATCAGAATAGGCCCGGGAGCCTTAGGTCCCTCCTGGGGGCGGGGCCTGAGGCACATGGGCCCAACCCGACCATGTGCCTCAGGCCCTGCCCCCAGGAGGGACCTAAGGCTCCCGGGCCTATTCTGATTGGCCCAGGCACCTTAGGCCCCACCAGTAGGCGGAGCTTTGGGACGGATGGGCCAATCCGGCCTCATTCCGTCGTTGGCTGCCTGCCGGACAGGCGGGTTTGGCTCCCGTCTGTCCGGCCAACTACAGAAAGGTACGGGGAAGAGGGGTGGGGGTGTCGTGGGGGTCGGCCAGGGGGGTCGCAGGTCGGCTGGGGGGGCGGTTGGAGGTTCTTGGGGGGGGGCGGTCGTTGGGGGGAGGGGGGTTTGCGTCGAGGGCAGGAGGGCCTGGGATCCCTCCTGCCCGTAATGTAGTGCGGGGTGGGGTTAGGGGGTCGCCGTGGCCAGGAGGATTTAGGCTCCCTCCTGGCCCGAACAACTAGGGGGGGGGGTCGCCAGGGCCAGGAGGACTTACCGTAAGCACCATAAGGAGGTAAAGAAGGAGATGTTAGGGCATGTAAAGTAAGGGCATGTAAACAGTACCCGGCGTATAAGACGACCCCCGACTTTGGGGAGGATTTTAAGGTACTGAAAAGTCGTCTTATACGCCGGCAAATACGGTATGTTTTTAGATGTATCTAAATAAAAATAATAACAAAAAATTTATCTTTTTTTATGTCATCTTAGCATATTTTATGCTACAGAACGAATTATTTTTTTTAACATGTATTGTTATGGGAAAACGCGTTTCACATAACGAACTTTTCGCATAACAAACTTGCTCCTGGAACCAATTAAGTTCGTTGTGTGAGGCACCACTGTACTTATAACTGGAAGAACTGGAGTAGACTAAAATTATAATTTTTGGTGGAATTCATTATGCAATATGTATAAAATAGAAAGAGTAATAGCAACACAGCGAGGATATATTAGGAAATTTCAAGATGTGTGGGAGCCATTAACAAAATTTTGTAATGATTAGTTGTTACTTTTCCCTTAATTCTTAAAGTTCATTTTTCAGAAGGGGGGATTTTAAGTATAACATCTTATATAAAGTAATTTAATTACTTTATATAAGATGTTATAAACTAGGGAATTATGACCACGTCACTCCTCTTTTGAAAGAAGCGCAATGGCTACCCATTACACATCGTATCACTTATAAAACTCTTATGTTGGTCTTTAAAATCAAATCTTCCCATCAACCATCCTTTCTTGACAAATTTCTTATTCCATTTTGCTCATCACGGATACTTAGATCTGCTGACCAAAATTTACTATCCGTTCCCTCTATAAAGAAATTCTTCTATACTAGAAAAAACAATTTTTCTGTAGTAGCTCCTACTTTATGGAACTCTCTGTCATCCCAATTTCATCAGGAAAAACTCATTGATAAATTTAAGACTAATCTGAAAACCTTCTTATTTCAAGATGCTTTTTATTACAGATGATCCTTCTTTCACCATTCACCTAACCCGGGGGTCGGCAACCTGCGGCTCCAGAGCCGCATGCGGCTCTTTTCCACCTTTGCTGCGGCTCCGGTAGTGTGTCACGCAGGCATGCAGCTTAAGTCCGGCGTCGCGGCGGGAAATAGCCATGCTGAGCAGTGAGCTCAGCACATACACAGATGAAAGCCTTGCTTGCTGATTGGTCCGGCGGCCCCGCCCCGCCGGACCAATCAGCAAGCAAGGCTTTCATCTGTGTAGTGCTGAGCTCACTGCTCAGCATGGCTATTTCCCCCGCGACGCTGGACTTGTAAGGTGCCTGAAAAAGAAATCATCCTGGCCGGGGTCGGTGTCATGCTCCGGAGATCTACAGCCTTCCTATCTCCCTTCTACCTGCTTCCGGCCACATCCCCTGCTCCGCGGCTCTCTTCGGCAACTCAGCAGCAGCTTCTGACGTCGGGGCCTACCCTCTGCGAGTCCCGCTTGTTTCAACTTCCTTTTTCCACAAAGGCGGGACTCGTAGAGGGAAGGCCTCGATGTCGGCAGCTTGTCTTGATCACTGCTGCTGACGAGTTGCTGAAGAGAGCCGCGGAGCAGGGGGGTGTTGCCAGGTGCAGGTAGAAGGGAGAGGGCCAGATGCAGGACTCTTGGGTGAGGGAGCAGAAGAGAGAGAGAAAGAGAGAGGGGAGGGAAACAAAAGGAAATATTTCATACTGGGCTGGGCCGAAGTGGAGGGAGGGTGGAAAGATTCTGGCTACAGGGTGCATTAACAAAGGAAAAGGGGGGAAAGCTGAAAATGGAGATAGTGACACAAAGAAGAGAAAGGGTAAGCAGGACCTACTGAATAAGGATAGAGATACAGAGGGGACATGAAGAGGAGGTGAAATAGAGACATAGAAGTAATGCTGAAAAAGTGGGGGGGGGAGATAAAGACATTGAAAGGGCAAATGGTGAACATGGCGTAAAGATAAGGACAGAGACAAATGAAGATTCTGAAAAAGTGGTGAGATAGGGATATAGGTGAGATGGACACAAAGAAGGGTGATGCTGGAAAATAGGTGGAATGGTAATTCTGACAGACACAGAAGGGAAATGCTGGATCAAGGAGAGATGGGGCTCAGGCTGGATGGAATGAGGAGAAATGCCTTGTTGGCCCGGAACTTCCTCTCCTACGTCAGAATTGACGTCAGGGAGCGGAATGCTGGTCAGCGCAACACTTCTGCAGGGAAAGCTTGGGACGGCGGTGGCTTGGGGGCTGTTCCCCGATTGCGGTGGCAGCAAACCGAGTGGCTTGGGGGACGGCACGGAGACAGAAAGAAGGGGGAACAGGGAGACAGAAAGAAAAAGTTGGGGGAGAGAATGAGGTCTGGAGGAGAGGAAACATACAGGAGGCTGAAAGAAAGGAAGAAAGATTGGATGCACAGTCAGAAGAAGAAAGTGCAACCAGAGACTCATGAAATCACCAAATAGCAAAGGTAGGAAAAATGATTTTATTTTCAATTTAGTGATCCTGTATATAGCATTAAGATAAGAAACAATATATGCAGTGTTAGATTTGTTTTATAATGGTTTTGCGGCTCCAAGTTTTTTTTTTCTTTTCGAAAACGGGTCCAAGTGGCTCTTTATGTCTTAAAGGTTGCAGACCCCTGACCTAACCGCTTTAATGAAGCGCCCCCCTTTCCTCTGTTCCTTCCCTCCCCCTCCTTCTCACATTCAAAACTGTGGTTTGTTTGTTTTTTTTCTTCTTCTTTCTCATCACTTTAATGTAACTTTTCCCCTTCCCTCCTTGTTAACCTCACTTTTATGTCTGTCATTGTCAAATGTCTTTAATGTTCACTCTTCCCTTTATTCTTTCTCTTTTATTAATTTTATAATCTATAAATATAATTTTACCCTGATTTTAACTTTTATTGTAAACTGGCTAGATACTTGTTGATGGTCGGTATATTAAAAACTAATAAACTTGAAACTTGAACTTGATTATGAAGGGGTGGGAAGGGAGGGAGATAAGATAAGATAAGATGGTATTATTGCTGAATATTAAGTGATATTCTCAATGTGCAAATGTGTTTATGTATTATCACACTTATTGTATGTATAAAAATGAATAAAGATTTACAAGAAAAACCCCAAAAAACCTGAACCGCCAAGAAATCAGACTCTGCATACAATGCAACACCACAACACCACAGAAACAGTGATACATGTCCCCTAATACTGTACAAAATATAAAGCCAGTAGATGTAATTTGAAAAAACTGATGCATAACAATCACCACATTACAAATTAACAATAGAAATAAAACAAATAATCTATATATATAAAATCGGAGGTATGTATGTGTGTATGTATGTGTGTGTGTATGTGCCGCGATCACGCAAAAACGGCTTGACCGATTTGAATGAAACTTGGTATGCAGATCCCTCACTACCTGGGATGATATGTTCTGGGGGTCTCGCGGCCCACCTGCACACGTGGGCGGAGCTACAAACATAAAATCAGATTTCACCCATTCATGTCAATGGAAAAAATGTAAAAAGCTGCCATTCTCACAGTAATTCAAAAACGGCTTGACCGATTTGAACGAAAATTGGTATGCAGATCCCTCACTACATGTGGTGATATGTTCTGGGGGTCTCGCGGCCCACCTGCACACATGGGCGGAGCTACAAACAGAAAATCGGATTTCACCCATTCATGTCAATGGAAAAAATGTAAAACGCTGCCATTCTCACAGTAATTCAAAAACGGCTTGACCGATTTGAACGAAACTTGGTATGCAGATCCCTCACTACCTGGGGTGATATGTTCTGGGGGTCTCCCGGCCCCCCTGCACACGTGGGCGGAGCTACAAACAGAAAATCAGATTTCACCCATTCATGTCAATGGAAAATATGTAAAAAGCTGCCATTCTCACATTAATTCAAAAACGGCTTCACCGATTTGAACGAAACTTGGTATGCTGATCCCTCACTACCTGGGTTGATATGTTCTGGGGGTCTCGCGGCCCACAACTCTATGTTGCTTGCTCAAGGGTGGGTTCACCCAAGAATTTATATGTTCTTGCTCCAGGAGGTGAAACTAAAATTGTTGTTTATAATCACGTTTTGCGTTAGTTGTATTGTATTCATTTTGTCAAATATTTCACATTATTATTTGAATATTGTACTTTTTATTAAGCTGTAAAAAAATACTTTCATTCACCACTATAAAGTATCTTTATTTGAATCCATTTACAGTGTTATTGCTATAATTAAATACCCGTGCAACGCCGGGGCATCAGCTAGTGAGAAATAAGAAAATACCATATTATAGGACTACTCAATTTTTCAATTAGCTTTCAGAGGCCAAATCTTTCTTCAGAACAGTACAGTATACTACTGTTATGGTATCCTGTCCTGACCTGAGAAAAGGGGTTTAGACCAAAAAAATTGCCTTATTTCCTTTTGCTATTATAAACTTTTATCAATAGAGTTACAATACTACTAAAGCAACAAAAAAATCTTTCTACCTTTTGTCATTTCTGCTTTAATCATCTTCTCTTTGCTCTCTTCTTTCTATTCAGCATTTGTCCTCTCTTCCTTCCATGCAACATCTGCACCCCCCTTTGCTCCTTCCACCCAGCTTCTGCCATCTCTTTCTACCCCTTTCATTTACTGCTCACACTCTCTCTGCCCCTTCCATCCACTGTCCACTCTCTCTCTCTTCCATATGGCATCTTCCTTCTTTCTATATCCCTTCAATATCTTATGCCCCTTCTCTCCTTTATACATGATTCATTTCAGCTTCACCCCTCTCCATTTTTCTGTCTCTACCCCCTCCCCTATGCTTTGGCATCTCTCTCTTTCTTCTCCTCTCCTTCCTTCCCACTTCACACCATGGTCTGACATCTCCATCTCCTTCCCTTCCCTCCCCCCATGCCTTGGCATCTCTCTACCTCCATGCTCTGGCACCTCCTCTCCCGCTGGTCTGGCATTTGTCTCCTTAGTTTCTCTTCCCTCCCCCCATGCCCTAGCATCTCTCTCCTCTCCTTCCAACTCCCCCTTCCCCTCCATTATCTGGCATCTCCTCTTCTTCCTTTATCTTCCTTCCTTCTTTTCCCCTGGTCTTGCATCTGTCTCTTTCCCTTCCCCCCATGCCCTTGCATCTCTTCCTCCCCCTCCATGGTCTGGAATCTCCTTTCCTTCTTTCCTTTCCCTCCTTCCCATGGACTTGGCATCTCTAGTCCTTCTCCCTTGTCTTCCTTCTCCCTCTTCCCTCTCTCTCCCCAATTGGGTGCTACAGCTGCAGCATTTCTCTCTCCCCCTTCCTTTCATTGTGCAGCAGCAGCATTTCTTCCCACCACTTTCCTGTGCAGCAGCAGCATTTCTCTCCCCCTTCCCTGTGCAGCAGCAGCATTTCTCTTCCCCCTTCCCTGTGCAGCAGCAGCATTTCTCTCCCCCTCCGTTGCCTGTGCAGCAGCAGCATTTCTCTTCCCCTCCCTTCCCTGTGCAGCAGCAATATTTTCCTTCCCTGCCCTGTGCAACAACAGCGTTTCTGGCCGGTTTCTTGCTGCAGCCGATTTTCCATTCAAAGCCATGGGCGTTGACATCTAGCATGATCCGCAGCTGCGTCGGAAGCCTTCTCTCTGACATCATGACTTCAGCAAGAACGCTTCTGATGCAGCCGTGGATCGCGTGAGGAGGCGACGTCTGCAAATTAGAGCGGAAAAAGTGCTGCAGGGGAGACGGCCAGAAGCTAAACACTCGCTGGATGGAGCACAAGCTGGGCCGTGGACACCCCTGATTTAAAGTTTACTGCCACTGCTGCGGGTTAAGGAAAGCCCTTTGGGGCGTGCACCCGAAGTGGACCGCCCCCCCGCTTGGTACGCCATTGCAGTAGTTACATGTGTTCTTCAATACAATGAAGTAACAGACGAATTGTCAAGGATATTACGGAAAAAACAAAAGGAAATGACCCCAAAATATCCACAAAGAAGAAAATCCAGAGAAAACCAAAAAAACTCTGTTGGCAAATGCAAGCAGTGTCTCACTTCCGGTTCACCACTCAATTGTTTCCCACGTACATACCTTTATAGGACCCCCAGGGACCCCTGAAGAAGACTTTTTGTCGAAACGCAGACCGTGTTGGGTCCTGTATCCCTAGCGGACTAGGTCCTTTAAGGCTTTTATGTGGATGATTTACTTTTATGTGGATGGAATTATTTTATGTGGATGATTTTAGTGTACCTTTGGAACTTTGATACTTTCAAATAAAGTCCATTTAGGAACATCGTCACTCCACAAGGATATTACCGAAACACTGACACATTGTGACCCTGCTGCTGTTTTTTTTTCAGAATACATGGTTACATATAGCCTATAAGAGAGGCCCTAATTTTAAAGAGTTGTTATGTCCAGCCATATTGCAAAAGCCCATAGTGGATGCAAGAAGAGACAGTAATCATGCCCCTTGTGGACACTGCAAGACGTGTGATATCTCATTGACATTGAAGGAATTTGTGAGGCCTATAGATCATAGAATTTATGTGTTGAAACATAACACCAGTTGTGATACAGAATTTGTTGTGTACTGTTTTGTTTGTCCTTGCAAAGATTTTTACATTGGACAAACTTCAAGAAAATTTAGCATTAGAGCCAATGAACATCGTAGTGCTATCACGCGTGGTATTACACAAGCACCCATGATAGAGCATTGCATTCAATTTAGCCATGATTTCAACAATTTGAGATGCTGATGAATCATCACTGATCACATTGTTTCAAGTGAACATGGAGGGAATCGTAAGCTTTTGATTTAGTGGCAGGAAAAATCATGGATCTTCAAACTGAATTCAATTCATCCTTATAGTTTACATTTATCGATTGATTGGATTTACTTTTACTAATATAAGGTTTGTCAATCAGTGAAGCAATTTATGATCTCTTATGAATAGACCCAACATAGAAATGAAAGTGGGTCTAACCTGGATTGTCCAATCACAACGCTGCAAGTATGTGATTGGCTATAGCTGCCTTTAAACGCTGAGGCAACATTTTGGTTTTTGCTCTAGTCATGGAGTAATTTCTAGCGCAGACATTCATAGGTAATTTTTTATGTATAAGATTTTTGTTTTGTCTTTCTAACAATCTGGTACTTACAGTGCAATTCATGTAGCCCTGAGGCAGCAAGTTCAAGATTGTAAAACGATGGCCACCATCGGCAACGGTAACGACATGATTAATTTGAACTGAAAAGAAAGGCATAGAAACTTTTAATTAGCAGTAAAACAACCTGCAAGATTCATTCTTCATTTGATAGCACTGAAACTCCGGATGGGATTAGATCGATTTGCAGCACATTGCTTAGATAAGTGTTTTTTTTTTCATATTACATTTCTATGTTGCAGCCTTATATTTAATAAGTTTAGTGACAGTATTAATTAAACGTGAATTGCATAGCTTGCTAATAGGGGCTTTTTTTAAGATGATAGAAGGTTGGAAGAGAGCAAATCTTGCATGGCTCTTTTTCCATAGCAATTGAAGGAACATATTCTTCACAGCTTCTGTGGCCTTTTTTCCTTCTTTTCTTAAAACCATTTTGGCAACCATGCTCAGCGTTTATCACTGGAGATTTATTATAAGTTAGGATTTTAATATGATCCTTAACATATAATGTCGTTCCATCTCCTTTTCTTCTTACCCTATCTTTCCTGACCAGATTATAGCCTGGTATAACTATATCCCAGTCATCGTTCTCTGTGAACCATGTCTCTGTTATCACCACTAAATCCAACTCAGTATCTTCTATCATGGGCTCAAGATCCAGAACTTTGTTTGCCATACTTCCAGCATCAGTATATACTGCTTTCTAGACATTGCCCCCTTTTCCCATTTGTGTAGAGGTATTTATTGATTCACTTACCTGAGGGCTTATACCCTCCTGGATTTTTTTTTCCAGTTACTTGAAGCTTTGATAACCCTGACTCAATGATTATAGTTTAAAGCCCTCTTCAGTAGGTTAGCCAGTCTGCTGCTGAAGATATTTCTTCCTTTATTTGATAGATGCACACAATCCCTGCTCAGCAACTCTTGAAAAATCATCCCATGGTCCAGGAAGCCGAAACATTCTAGATCAGTGGTTCCCAACCCTGTCCTGAGAACCACCAGGTCATTTGGGTTTTCAGGATAGCCCTAATGAATATGCATGGAGCAGATTTGCATGCCTGGCACCTCCATTATATGCAGATCTCTCTCATGAATATTAATTAGGGCTATTCTGAAAACCCAACTGGCCTGCTGGTCCTCCAGGACAGGGTTGGGAACCACTGCTTTAGATGATACTATCATACAACCATGCATTCATCTCCAGGATGTAAGCTTCTCTGCCGTAGCCTTGACTAGGAGGATCAATGATAATACCACCTGCACACCTGACTGCTTCACCTTCCCTTTCAGAGTCACAAACATAAATAACATAAATCTTTATTTATGTACTGTGAAAGCCTTTCGGTTCAAGGCGGTTTACAGGAAAAATGGCTATAGAGAGTCAGCAAGCTACAGCAATGGATAAAGGACTGAGAATTGCATAGATCGCATAGAGGGAGTTTAAGCAGGATTTTATAAGGTGGGAGATAAATAGGTAAGGATGTTCATAGTCTTAGAGCACTTTTGATAGATTCGGAGGGGTACCTAACAGTATCATTGGTGCCAACACAGATGAGTAGCATTGGATAATAGTTATTAGGCTTGATAAGTCTCAGCAAGCTCTCTGTAACATCTTGGATGTTGAAACCAGGCAGAAAGCATATCTCCCAAGACATTATGTCTGGTCTGCAGATGGATGCCACTGTGCCCCTCAGAAGGGAATCACCAACCACCACTATCATACACCTCCTATTGGTCACTGATCCAGCCATTTTGGGGATTTCAAGTAGATATCAATAAATCACAGATTCTTTCATTTACTTTTTTTGTCTCTATTAAAAATTTTTTTAGCCACATCTATTAGAATTTTTACTTACTTTAATGCTCACCAGGCAACACTTTGGCATACAGTAGCTGGCTAAATTGTCAACACCATATGAGCAATCCAAACTCCTTAGAAAGCATATTAACCCTGTTTTTGTTCTCTATTATTTACTGTTTCACTCACACATTTAAAGTTCCCTACAAAGAGCATATTATTATTACTTCCTTCTGCAACATAAAATAGATGGCAAGAGTTTGATTTTGTTTGAACTATACATTTCAGGCAGCATGCTATCATCTCCATCAGCATCTAATTAAGTGGGAGAAAGGCCCACGAGGGGTTTCATAAATTCACTGTAATTCTATGTAATGTTTTTATTATCTCTTTTCTTGCTGTAACATTATAAATTTAAGAAGCAATCAGTTTAGAATGCTTATGGGAAAATGGCAATTACTTGGAAAAAAATGTGTCAATCACTCGTCTCTGTGCAGGACAGAATTACACGATTAAGCCATGTAAAATGCTCCACATACTGCGCCATCTCCACAAGCGTAGAGCTTGGCACGGTTTACAGGGTTAGGTTGAAAAGGAGCTACAATGAAGGGTTATAGGAAAGGAGCTAGGAAGATAAAGAGGGACAGGGAACCAAAAAGCGGGAAGTGTTAGATTTTTGAAAAGAGCCAAGTTTTCAGGTGTTTGCGGAAGAATTGGAGGGAACTTGAACCTCTGAGCGGGGATGTGAGGTTATTCCAGAGTTCTGTGGTTCTAAAGGGGAGGGATGTTCCTAGTTTTCCTACGCGGGATATACCTTTTGTAGAGGGGAATGATAGTTTCAGTTTTTGGGAGGATCTAGTGGAATTAGGGTTAGAGGAATTCCAGAAGAGTGGGATAACAGGAAGGAGGATGCCATGTAGGATCTTGAAGGCTAAAGAGGCACATTTAAAGAGGACTCTGGAGTGAACTGGGAGCCAGTGAAGTTTGGACAGGAGTGGGGAGACGTGGTCGAACTTGCCTTTTGCGAAAATAAGCTTGGCCGCGGCGTTCTGGATTAGCTGAAGACTATGGAGTTTTTTTTTAGTTAGGCTTAAATCAGGGGTGTCCAATGTCGGTCCTCGAGGGCCGCAATCCAGTCGGGTTTTCAGGATTTCCCCAATGAATATGCATGAGATCTATTTGCATGCACTGCTTTCATTGTATGCTAATAGATCTCATACATATTCATTGGGGAAATCCTGAAAACCCGACTGGATTGCGGCCCTCGAGGACCGACATTGGATACCCTTGGCTTAAATAGATGGAGTTGCAATAATCCAGTCTAGAGAGGATGGTGGCCATATCTCTTCCTTTGCACCCTAACATCCTTATAGCTTTCACCGTCATCTTTTCAACCTGTTTGGCCACTTTAAGATCATTACATACAATCACACCCAAGTCCCGCTCTTCTGTCATGCACATAAGTTCTTTACTCCCTAAACTGTACCGTTCCCTCGGGTTTTTGCAGCCCAAACCTTGCATTTCTTAGCATTAAATTTTAGCTGCCAAATTTCAGACCATTCTTCAAACTTCGCCAGGTCTTTTTTCATGTTATTCACACCATCCTAGGTATCATCTGCAAAGAGGCAAATCTTACCCGACAGCCCTTCAGCAATATTGTTTCATTAGTGTATTATATTTTGTATAAAATCAATACAATTTTGGAACTAAAAAAAAAAAAGAACAGGCCCAAGACTGGAACCTTGAGGGTCTACCACTCCTCCACCCCTATTCATGTTTGTCTTCTGTGGTCCCACTCCTGGCGCTTCAGCCATGAACACAGGATAGAAATATTTGTTAAGCAATTCAACCTTTTCTTTATCAGCTTCTACATATTTCGCCCCTTCACATTTGAGTCTCACAATGCCACTTTTGCACTTTTTCCTATCATTAATATATCTAAAACATGTCTTGTCTCTTTGTTTTACCACATCAGCTATTTTTTTTTCCATTTTCATCTTTGCTTTCCTGACTACACGAACAGCCTCTCTTAACTTTTCCAGATATTTTTCCCTGTCTTCCCCTTTCTGCGATCTTATGTAGTTTATGACTGCCACACTCCACCATGGCCACAGACCTCCTACCACCCCCTAGAGATGTGAACGAAACAGTACTTACTAACTTGTATGACAGCTTCAAATGTTATAGCCAATCCTATTTGAGCAGCAAGCAGGTTTCTGGAGTAACCTAGTGGTTGGTACAATGGAGTATAGAGATGGGTACCCAGGCCCATATCCCATTATATCTAGTACACTTGATATAATGGGATATGGATGAGCAAAAGGACTGTTGTTGTGGTGTCCAGTTGGATACAGTAAGTTTTAGGGTGGTTTTGGAGAGCTCACCATATAATATAAGGGGATTATGGTGAGGTGTGTACCTGAAACATTTTATGTGAGGTTCACTGCAGTACCCCCTAGGGTACTCCACTGCTCTTCTGGGATGCCTGTGTGGCCAGTCTACTAGGAATGTTGGCCCTCCTACATCCCAATGGCTTGTTTTGTGAATTTTTTGGCCTTTTTTTTAATGATTCAAAAATATAGATGCACTGTGCACAACCTCATCTAAGAAATTATCATTTTTGAAACAAAAAGATAAACATTCATGTTTTGAAAATGGCCATGTTTGCTACTGGATTTTTGGATATTTTTTTTCATAAAACTTCGATTTAGACATCATATAAAAAATTCCCCTCTATATTTTTTTTAGATGCACTGACCTGAATTACACACAGAATTTAGGTACGGTCACACCATTGAGCAATATAAAGACATTATAACATTCTCATTTTTTTCCATTCCTTTCATAATAATTCCTAACAATCTACTTGCTTGATTTATAGAATAGAAGATGGGATGGTGTGCAGTGGTGTACCAAGGGGAGGCTGGGGGGGAGGTCCGCCCCGGTTGCAAGCCCTGAAGGGGTGCTCCCGGTCTTGAAGCCATTGGTGTCCGGTCCCCTCCTTGATGTCCGGATTCTCCCCCCAGAACCCCCGCACCATTTGCGGTGGAGAAGCAGCCCGCAGCGGGATCGTGATGCCAGCAATCCCTGCGCTGCTTCCTCCGCCGTGGTCCCGCCCCTCCTCTGATGTCAGAGGAGGAGCGGGACCGCGGCGGAGGAAGCAGCGTCAAAGCAGCTCAGGGATCGCTGGCATCGCGATCCCACTGCGGGCTGCTTCTCTACTGTAGGTGGGGCGGGGATGCCAGGGGGATGAGCGGTCCTTCAGGGTTGGGGGACGAGCGGTCTTTGGGGTGGGTCGGGGCATCAGGCCTTCAGGGTGGGGTGGGTAGGCAGGCCTTCAAGGGGGGATAGGCCTTCAAGAGGGGAGACAGGCCTTCAAGGGGAACAGAAAGGCAGGCCTTAAAGGGGGGGACAGGCCTTCAAGGGGATCAGGCAGTCAGGCCTTCAAGGGGGGATAGGTCTTAAAGGGGAGGACAGGCAGGCAGGCCTTCAAGGGGGGACTGGCCTTCAGGGGGGTGCAGGCCTTCAAGGGGGGACAGGCCTTCAGGGGTGGGATGCAGACCTTTAAGGGGGGGATAGGCCTTCAGGGGAGGGGGGGACCCTGGTGTAGAAGTACACAGAGGGAAGGGGGGGTTCAAAGAGATGCCCATATGCAGCACTTTGGGTGGGAAGAAATAATGGGTCTGAAAATAGAGGTGAGGGAGAGAGATGATGGACCATGGTTTTTAGGGAGGGAAGGAACAGAAAGGGAGAGAAGTTGGACACAAGGGATGGTGTGGAGGGGGGGATAGAGATACTGGATAGGAGGGTAGTTGGGAAAAGAAAGGGAGAGATGGTGGACCCTGGGGTGGTGGGGAAGGAAGGAGAGATGCTGGATGAAAGGGTAGTTAAGAAAAGATGGATCTGTGGAGGGAGACGAAAAAAGGAAAGATGCCAGACCTCCTGGGGAGGGAAGGGAAGTGGGGATGACAGAGATGGCAGATGGATGGTTAGCATGCAGAAAGAAAAAAGAAGGAGATCCTGGCAAGCAAGTTATCAGAAGAAAAACAGAGCCTTGGACCAACAAGATTTGAAAAATAACCAGACAACAAAAGGTAGAAAAACTAATTTTATTTTCTGTTTCGTGATTACAATATGTCAGATTTGAAATGTGTATCCTGCCAGAGCTGGTGTTAGACCACAAACGTGAGCTAGGATTTAACAGAGAGAGGAAAAGTCCTTTTTGTTTCATTATTTTATTTACACCACAGCGCCAGTGTGGTAAGGAGAAGCCAAAGGGGGGTGAAAAAGCTATAAAATAAACCCACCAGGATGTTTGAAAAAAACAACAACACCCAATTGGGCAGGAAAATCGAATCGAAAAACCAATTCAATAGGTTGAATCGAATCGAAATTATTTTTTTTTTCCTGAATTGGGCAGAACTAGTTTGCGCTACTGTCTTAGACTTTAGGACCTGGGATTGGGGAGAGATGGCATCCTCAGTACTTTATGATGCAAGTGAAACGAGGATTTGGTCAGACTTTTGAAGGGTCTGCAGAAGAAAAATATTGTATAAGCCGGGGACATGAGACAGCAGGAAACGGGAACTTTTCTTCCTTCTATTTTTGTGAATGTCAAGGCTGAGGATGTCAGAGTTCAGTTAAAATATGTGCTTTATAAGAAAATATAATAATGTGTTTTATAAAGTTTATAAGCATTACTGGCCTACCCAGTGAGGTGTTCCTAATGATGGTGGTGGTGGCAGCGTGTCAATGTGTTGAGAGGAAGAGGTGGTCTGGGAAATTCTGCTGAGCAAACTCCGGGCCCATTTCCACCACCCAGTTAGTCCACTCCACTCAACTGGTTCACACACTGAGTGGGTCTTTGGGTGTTGTGCCTGGGTAGTTGTTTTGGGATCTCTTCCAGTGGTTTGTCAGTATCTCCTTGTGGTCCAAGGAAGGAAACTTTGTTAACCTTAGCATTGACCTTCAGAATATGTTTATATCAGCGCTGCTTGTGTGGCATTAGGCTATGTTGTGATCGAAAGAAAAAAACATACCTTTGCACATTTTTGCACTATATTGTGGGTGTATGAGGAGATTCACATTTCCTGCACGGCTAAGTCCTTGTGAAGTTACCTTGTTCTTTCTGTATTTGACATCTAGCAAGGTCTCTGTTTGGAAGGAAAGATCTAAGCTTAAAAATGAAGTGGACAGAAGTTATGGTAAAAGCAGATAGCTTTGCTGGTTTTAAGAAAGGTTTGGACAAATTCCTGGAGGAAAAGCCTATAGTCTGTTATTAAGACATGGGGGAAGTGTCTGCTTGCCCTGGATCGTTAGAATTGGAATGTTGCTACTCTTTGGGTTTTGACCAGGTACTAGTGACCTGGATTGGTTACCATGAGAATGGGCTACTGGGCATGATGGACCATTGGTCTGATCCAGTTAGGCTATTCTTATGTTATGTTCTCATCTGTAGGAGCCTTTGTTTTCACCTCTTATTTTAATGTATTTTTTTTCTGGCAACTTATCAGTGTTTTTTATAATGGGAACAAAAATGGAAGAGAATTAATGTGTGTTGAATGGGGGGGGGGGGTAACTAATTTCTTCAGCTAAATAATTCAATCCACCTCAACCACACATTGTAGAACTCACGTACCATTCACACACCCTTCAACCAAAATCGTCAAAAGAAAAAAAACTGTTCGACAACCTCCTAACACTCGACCCCCCAACTCTACAACCTATTGACCTCGACCACAGACTATAAAACCTTCAAAAAAGAAATAAATCCCTTCTATTCAAAAAACACATAAAACCGAACTAACACAATCAGAACTGTCCCAAGCATCACCTGCAACTACTTCATATGTATTCTGATGTCATGACAATTCAGACATAATTTATGTTATGTTTGGAATAATGGTTACATATATGAGGTTCAATAAAAGAAAATTTTCACTGCCTGTTTCTATTCTGACCATTTATTCCGTTTCATGGTTATTACAAAAAATATTTTTTTACATGGGGGGGTGTCAAAAAATGATGGGCCCCGGGTGCCACATACCCTAGATACGCCACTGATGGTGTGTTAAGATCTAACATGCAAAACCCACATTTATTACTGATGCCTTCAAGGAATTGAGTCAATTTTCATGGATTCCAAAATGATCTGTGTGCTTTAAAATACAGAGTTCATTTTGGCCCCCTTTTATCAAGCTGTGTTAAGGTTTTATATCGCCGGCTACTACAGTAAAAGCTCTGATGCTCATAGGAATTCTATGAGTATCGGAGCTTTTACCGCAGTAAAAGCCGGGGATAAAAAAAATCTCTAATGCAGCTTAATAAAAGGGAGCCCTTATTTTTAAAGAGTATCTGGTCTGAATGTGTTCTATGTGAAAGTTGTATGACCCAACTGAAAACACCTGAAGAAGTTCAGAAGAGGATCCTGCTCTCTTGTACCTATAGTAGGGAAAGAAAAAAAATAAGTATAGACGACATCAGTTAGGGAAATAAAATAATTTTTATCTTTGTTATAGTTAGCCAAACAGTGTATATGTATCCAGAGCAGGCAGGCTTATATCACAAGAAGCATACATTTAGCGAGGCAGGCTCTCTCCAATTATTTTCTTTCAAGTGAGGTTTAGGGTGAAGAATACAGATGTAGAGTGAAGTCGTAGGGGCCCGAAAAAAAGATAAGTAAAAAAGAAGAAAAGGACATTGTTTCACTCTGTTTTGAGAGACTGTGACACTCATACATATACACAGTAACCACTTACTTGGTCACTGTGACACTGTAAAAAAAAAAGAAAATTAATTTGCAAGGAATACACCTACAGTGATGTTCAAAAGTAAATTTGAGGAACATTTAGTTAAGAGATACTTAACTGAAGACTTTCTGGAAACTTGATGATCTATAAAAGATAATAGAGGCAGTAACTTAAGCAACTGGATCCAGTCTAGTTAGAAGCTAGTGAGAGATAAAAGTAATTCCGTTTACTGTCAAACTTATTGTTGAATAAGGGAGTATTGAAAATGCAAAAGAGAAAGCCAACACATCCCCACAAAACAATCGCAGAGAAAATCTAAAAGGAATGGGAGAGAAAATCTGAAAGGAATGGGAGGGATCGAGCCAATGAGCCAGGAGTAAAGGACAATGGTTCTTAAATCCGTCCTGGCGGATCACCAGTCAATTGGGTTTTCAAGATATCCCTAATGCATATGCGTGAGCGAGATTTGCCTATAAAATAGGTAGTAGGCATGCAAATTTTTCTCATGCATATGCATTAGGGATATCTTGAAAACCTGACTATTTGGGGGTCCCCCAGGACAAGATTAAGAACCAGTAGTATAGGATACTACAATTTTATTAGATGTCCAACTCAAATGCACTAGTATTAAATTTTAAGAAAGGATCCAACAGAGTTTGTGTTTTGGTGATGAGCCTTCCTCAGGAATCCAATAGTAAAATCATATTTGAGTCATAGCTAGCACTTTAGTAAGCTACTAATACAATAAATACTACTTAGTGACGAAACAGGACATCTAAAAATCAATAGCTAATCGATTTATTCAAATAGAGTTTTCAAAATATTTTCTTTGCTGTATGCTAAGGTATCCTTAGAGCAAAACCAGACCCTTAAAAACTTAAAATGTTGTGGAGCCCACTTAAAGGAACAATTAAAAGGTATAGCCTCTGACCTGGACCAGTTGATTTTATACCCAGACATTTGAGAAAAGAGTCCAAAGTAGTGCCTCAGTAGTCTGGAGATGGATCTGGAAGCTATCTGGACACTGCAGATATTCACCAGTGATATTCAGTTATCATGGAAAGTGAGGCCAGAGAAAAAGCTGGCCTAACATGCCTGGATAGACAGTACTGAGTATCAGTGGTATTCACATAACTTCTAGCAGTCACCAAAAATCTGTCCAGTCGATACTCAAAGCAAGTTAACTGGCTGGGAATAGCCACTGACTAGTTAACTCGCTTGTTCATGGTTATCCAGATAAGTTCTGGGAATGTCTGGCTCTATCTTCTCACTATCTGCAGAAGCGTTGTGAAGGATCATTCTAGAAAATGTGCCTGTCTTTAAGCACAAAAATGGAAGAAAATGGTAGTTGAGTGCCATAACAGAGATAAACTGACAGCTATGCACATTTTAAGATCACTTAATGATCAACGCATGGTTCAGTTAGCACAAATGGAATGGACTAGACATAGCACACTTTATTTCAATGTCCCAGCACTTTGGAATTCCCTACCACTTTCAATCCATAATGTATGCTCTTTACCACAATTTAAATCTGGGATAAAACATGGTTGTTCCAACAGGCTTATGATACATTATTCAGGTTTATGTCAGGGTAGCCCTGGATACCTACATTTATTTATTCAATTTTCTATACCATTCTCCCAAGGGAGCTCAGAATAGTTTACATAAATTTATTCAGGTACTGAAGCATTTTTCTGCCAAAATCTTTACGTTGCCTTATTATTAGTTTGTTCTATTATTAGGATGCACTGGGAAGGAGGCCCAGATGCCAAAGGCTCCACCATGGGAGGGCCTTAGGCATCTGAGCTAATCAGGGCCTTAGGTCCCTCCCCGGTGAATCGAATCCCAGGGTGCACCAGAAAGGGGAAGGCTCACCATTTTGGATTGGCGGACCTGCCAGCCAGAGGGTATAAGCATAACTCTGGCCAAACTTTCTACTACAGAGGTATGGGGTGGAGGGAGGACTTAGAGGTGTTGGTGGTCCCATAGGTTTGGGGGAGTGTGTGTGTGTGTGTGGGGGGGGGGGGGGGTCTGGGGAGGTGTCCTCGGTTGAGGGATTTGGGAACTTCCAGGGGGTGGTGGCAGGAGGGAGTGGGCTTCCCTCCTTCCGGGAGACTTCTTGGATGAGGGAGGTGGTAAGTGGTTCCATCAGGAGGGAGTGGGCATCCCTCTTGCTGGGGGAGAATCCCCCTGCCGCAGCCACATAGCTGATCATGGCAGGGGGATTCTCTTGCTGCAATCAGCTCAGTGGTCATGTCTATTTGAAATGTAGGCCAGCATTTTGCCTAAATTTCAGGCATCTGTTGCAGCCCTAGGGAGACACCTAGGGCCACTTAAGCTCGCCTAAGGCTACCTCCTGGTGAAACCATGCCCAAGCCAAACCTTGGGCGAGCTTAAGTGTTCTGAGTGTCTCCCTTAACCATGACAAATGCCTACAGTGTAGGCATTCTACCTCAGGATTTTTTTTTAATGTGTATCCCGATTAGCTGCTTAACAGCGATAGGAAGCCTACTGCTGCCTACAATCAGGACTGCTGCCTACAATCAGTGCTTCTGAATATCCCTGTCAGCAGCACTTATCCAGAGAGTGAGTGGTATATTCTTATGTTCTTATCCAGACAAGCTCTTTTGAATACTGACCCACATATTTCTGGAAGGAGAGTACTTTTTGAGGAATACCTCTGTGAGACCCTCCCTCATCAGGCCTTGGATATAGGCCTAAGGACTGGAAAAAAAAAACAGGTCAAACTGAGCTAAAGATGGATTTTGTGTAAGTTCAGCTTTAACAGGCTTTCTCTCAAAAACATAAGAACATAAGCAATGCCTCCACTGGGTCAGACCTGAGGTCCGTCGTGCCCAGCAGTCCGCTCACGCAGTGGCCCAACAAGTCCAAGACCTGTGCAATAATCTTCTATCTATACCCCTGTATCCCTTTTTCCAGCAGGAAATTGTCCAATCCTTTCTTGAACACCAGTACCGTACTCTGCCCTATTACGCCCTCTGGAAGTGCATTCCAGGTGTCCACCACACGTTGGGTAAAGAAAAACTTCCTAGCATTTGTTTTGAATCTGTCCCCTTTCAACTTTTTCAAATGCCCTCTTGTTCTCTTATTTTTCGAAAGTTTGAAGAATCTGTCCCTCTCTACTCTCTCTATGCCCTTCATGATCTTGTAAGTTTCTATCATATCCCCTCTAAGTCTCCTCTTCTCCAGGGAAAAGAGACCCAGTTTCTCCAATCTCTCAGCATATGAGAGGTTTTCCATACCTTTTATCAGACGTGTCGCTCTCCTCTGAACCCTCTCGAGTAATGCCATATCCTTCTTAAGGTAAGGCGACCAATATTGGACGCAGTACTCCAGATGCGGACGCACCATCACCCGATACAACGGCAGGATAACTTCTTTCGTTCTGGTAGTAATACCCTTCTTGATTATACCTAGCATTCTATTCGCTCTCTTTGCGGCCACTGCACACTGTGCCGTTGGCTTCATTGTCATGTCCACCATTACCCCCAAGTCCCTTTCTTGGGTACTCTCCTTCAATAACATCCCTCCCATCGTATAGCTGTACCTCGGGTTTCTGCTTCCCACATGTAGTACTTTACATTTTTCAACGTTGAACTTCATCTGCCATCTCGTCGCCCATTCCCCTAGTTTGTTCAAGTCCCTTTGCAATTCTTCGCAATACTCTTTAGTCCATGCTCCACTAAATAGTTTTGTGTCATCCACAAATTTTATTATCTCACACTTCGTCCCTGTTTCTAGATCATTTATAAATATATTAAATAGCAGCAGCCCAAGCACCGAGCCCTGCGGGAAACCACTCGTGACCCTCTTCCAGTCCGAGTAGTGGCCCTTCACTCCTACCCTCTGTTTCCAACCCGCCAACCAGTTTCCAATCCATCTATGTACGTCTCCTTCCACCCCATGATTCTTCAGTTTCCGGAGTAGACGTTCATGGGCTACCTTGTCAAAATCTTTTTGGAAATCTAGATATATGATGTCTATGGGGTCTCCTCTGTCCATCCGTTTGTTAATTCCTTCGAAGAACATAAGAAGTTGCCCCCGCTGAGTCAGACCAGAGGTCCATCTTGCTCAGCGGTCCGCTCCCGCGGCGGCCCATCAGGCCTAGTGCCTGAACAGTGATCCCTGATTAATTTTATAACTTACCTCTAATCCCATCCCTATAATCTACCTCTACTCTTATCTGTACCCCTCAATCCCTTTGTCTTCCAAGTACCTATCCAAAGCTTCTTTGAACCCCTGTAGCGTGCTCCTGTTTATCACATCCTCCGGTAGCGCTTTCCATGTATCCACCACCCTCTGTGTGAAAAAGAACTTCCTAGCGTTTGTTCTAAACTTCTCTCCTTTCAATTTCTCTGAGTGCCCCCTTGTACTTGTTGATCCCCTTAGTTTGAAAAATCTGTCCCTGTCTATTTTTTCTATGCCCTTCATGATCTTGAAGGTTTATATCATGTCTCCTCTAAGTCTCCGCTTTTCCAGGGAGAAAAGCCCTAGCCTTTTCAGTCTGTCAGTATATGAGAGGTCCTCCATGCCCTTTATTAGCTTAGTTGCTCTTCTTTGGACTCTCTCAAGAAGTGCAATAAGTTCATTAGGCATGATCTCCCCTTGCAGAAACCATGTTGGCTGGTTATCAGAAGTTTGTTTCTTTCAAAATGTTCATCAATGTTGTCTTTTATCAGTGCTTCAAGTTCAGATGATGTTTTCTCTGAATTATGTGGCAATTTCACAGTAACTGTGCTGGAACATTTCTACAGAGGGGTCTCTGGACTGCCATCAAGATAAGCAAGCACACAAAAAGCAGAACAAGTTACAACCTGTTGCATGGAAAGCAAGTTATAATGCTATTGCCCAGCAGAAGGATGCAGATGGGAGACCCTCCATCATTGGACCCTAAATTCCCTCTAAAGAATCAGGCCTGGTAAAGCAAGGAAAAGCAGGCCAAGCATGAGAGCATGGAAACTATGTACAACATGGACTCTGTGAATCTTCAAACTTCCAACAATTTTGTCTTACTGACAATTTCCAATCCACAGATGGGGCATTTTAAGAGTAAGCACTTGAGGACATTTGTACAGAATCATTGGGCATCAGATAACACTTGAGACCAGCACAGAAAGATGGAAATAACTGCATTTGCCTTAGCCCATGGAAACTTGGACATTAGCTGGCCAGCATGTACTCACCCACAACACACCTACTTTTCAGAAGAATGAAGAACCAGGAGAGGGTGGGGGGCCACTTGAGAAAGGCATAGGTCATGCTCAGATAACTTTTGTGAAGCCCCAGAGACAGGGTGTTGGGGACAAATAAGGTAGGTGGTTTTCGGCCACCACCCCTAGTTTAGAAATGCCATATGTAAATGATAATGACATATGTCAATGCTAATGGCTTCATCAATAAAGGACATTGCCAATTTATTTAATTTTGTAGCCCTCTCTCCCAAAGGAGCCCAGTACAGGTTACAAAGTACATCCATAATAATCCAGACAGAACAGAGATGGTATAATTTACATAAATTACAATATAGACATGATAATAATTTACAATATAGACATGACAATAAAACATATGTACTAAGTAGCATCTGGTGAGATTAGGTGGCGTAGGTGTGTTGACTGAGTAGGTAAATATGTATCTATAGCCAATCAATTAAATATGCTAATGACTTTTACAAATCAAAGTAAGCTTAGTAAGAATTTAATGTAAAGCTGTGAAAGTATAATTGTAATTGTAAAAGGGAAGTTAGGTTAGAGCAGATTCGAAGCTCTCAGACAAGCATGCATCTGGGGGTTCTTCTCTGCTAAATTATGTAAACTAAGGAAAGAAGGGCGATTTAAATCTCATAAATATCTCAAACACAACCCCACACAGAACAAACAAACCTGCTCAGCAACGCTACAAGGCTTAAACATACATACACCCAACCATCCACAGCAGGAGAAACACTCAATCAAACAGAAAAAAAAAAAAAAAAACCCCACAAAAAAAAGAAGTGGAGAAAAAGCCTCAGTTCAGCTTCATATGGCAAAAAACTCCACTTCACATACACTCCTACACAAACAAACCGGTAGGGTGAAGAAAGCACTGTAATAGCTTGCAAAGTCAATGTTCAAAAGCACCAGGGGTACATAACCCCACACGTGAAAAAAATGTGGCAACAGGGCCCAAAGGCACAGTGATCCGAAATCATAGCATTAGGCCAAAAAAACCACTTAGCTGCTAAAGTCCATCAGATATGTCTCAGTGTTAAAAAAATCACACATAGAAATAACTTAGCCTACACCATGGCAACAGTCATCCAAATTAGATTATTGTTGGAGGCATAAAAAATCTCTCTGTCTCCCTCTCTCTCTATATATATATATCTCTCTGTTTCTCTCTCTGTCTGTATATATATCTTCAGGTCTTAGTGCTCTGGCAACAGTGCAAATGTCACATATATATCTGGGTGAATCAGTCCTGGGAAGCAGAGATACAAGCCCTAGTGAAATTTCTATAGTGACCCTCTCCTCATGCACAGTGTAACATAAGAAAATAAGAACTGCCTTTGGTCAATCAAGTCCGGCAATCCGCACATGTGGAGGCCCAGCCAGGTGTACACCTGGCGCAGTTTTAGTCACCCATATCTCTCTATGCCTCTCGTAAGGAGATGTGCATCTAGTTTGCTTTTAAATCCTAGAATGGTGGATTTCGCAATAACCTCCTCTGGGAGAGCATTCCAGGTGTCCACCACTCGTTGCGTGAAGAATTTCCTGATATTTGTCCTGGACTTGTCCCCCCTTAGCTTCAGTCCATGTCCTCTTGTCCATGTCACATTGGACATTGTAAATAATTTTTTTTCCTGCTCTATTTTGTCGATTCCTTTCAGTATTTTGAAAGTCTCGATCAGATCCCCTCGCAGTCTCCTTTTCTCAAGGGAGAACAATCCCAGTCTCTTAAGTTGTTCCTCGTTTTCCAAGTTCTCCATACCTTTTATTAGCTTTGTTGCTCGTCTCTGCACCCTCTCCAGCAGTTTTATATCCTTCTTTAGGTTGGGAGACCAATGTGTAGATTTGTCTTACTTAATAGCACTTTAGTTTACTCAAGAAACATTCTTGCATTGCATTCATTATAAGTGATGTTTAGCAAAACTCAAGTTTTTGCCACCTTTTTTTCTTTGGAAGTCAAAACTGGATTTAGGCAAATCAAATATGTACTGTACGTCTGAAACAAGTCATGCAAAAGTGCAAATGACTGCCAATTTTTCAAGCCCCACAAAAGTTTTTCTTTTAAACCAGGAAGTTTCCAGATGAAAATGGCTTCTAAAACTGCTTTGCTGTACAATTTGAAGCACTTTCACGAGTATAGGAGGGTGAGGAAGGTTTGCAGATCAGCAAAAGGTAATGATTGATTTCTTCTAAGGGGCTCTTTGTGCACTTTGGTGCAATTTTACAAGGCAAAAGGAATATTCATGGATTGCTTTCCACTGACTTTATCTTACAGCTTGATAAATTGCTGTATTAGTCATATTTTAAATAGATTTATTGGTTTGTCATATTAGCACCACAAGTTTGTTGCTCTCCCAGTGCTCATAAATTTATCACCATTTCATGTTTTATTTCCATTATGCAGGACGATATTATGTCACTTGCAGTCATGATGAGAAATCTTAGTCTCAGTTTTTGTTAAATATAGTGAACGGTGCTTGATTATGGATATTAAACTTTTCTGTTTAAAAGGGATTTTTAAATCTAACATAAATGCTTGGCCTACTTTTTAAATATAACAACTGTTTTTAAATGCCTGTTGTATCATTTAAATTATACATGTATATTCAGTGCTGTTATCTGGATAGTGTGTGTGTATGCCTCTGAGTCAACCACTGACCCATGGTTGCATGCACAGTGAGGAATCCTCCCTGTGATATTTCAAGGCAGAGAACAGGAGTACCGTAGTTTGCCATTGCCTGCTCCTGTGCAGTGTGTGGCTCCACTATGTTGCTGTAGCCTGCAGAACCTGGTATTCCCCAATGGTCCCCCATCCAGGTACTAACCAAGCCTGACCCTGCTTAGCTTCTGATAGCAAAAGTAGGCCTACCCAGGGGAACTACACCAATAAATAAAGGGATACAGCCATATACACTGCCATAAACAAAACATATAAAGCGCTGTTGATTTGTTTAGCAGGAACTCACATTTATCCAATAAAGAAATTAAATAGACAAGAAATCATAAATACAAAAAAATGGAGAAAAACAGACCTCATACACGGACAGCTGGGACTGCACTGTACCCTAAGCCATCCGTATCATCACAGGTCTGAAAAAAAACTCCATACATAAATATTATATCAGTCTCTTATCTGTTAAACTTTTTTCTTCTTTAAAGACTGGATACAAGTTTCCACTGCCAGGCCATAGATGTAGCTGCATTATAAGTGTACTAAATATACATATAGATTGGTGAGTGTCTATGCTATATAGACAGAGGTGACAGCCATTTGTCTGTATAATTATATAAGTACATAACCATCAAGCCCAGCAATCAATTTCCAACAGAGGACAATCCAGATCACAAGCATCTCAAAATTATTGGGTGTGCTAAGCCCAATGAACATTACTTCTCCCTGGACATCGCCAAAGAATTTGTTTAATATTGAAGGGGCTCAAGCACCCTTAGAGACTGAGAGGAGACATGATCAAAACATTCAGAGGAGACTGAGAGGGGACATGATCGAAACATTCAAGATAATGAAGGGAATAGACTTAGTAGATAAAGACAGGTTGTTCACCCTCTCCAAGGTAGAGAGAACGAGAGGGCACTCTCTAAAGTTAAAAGGGGATAGATTCTGTACAAGCGTAAGGAAGTTCTTTTTCACACAGAGAATGGTGGAAAACTGGAACACTCTTCCAGAGGCTGTTATAGGGGGAAACACCCTCCAGGGATTTAAAACAAAGTTAGACAAGTTCCTGCTAAACCAGAACGTATGCAGGTAAGGCTAGACTCAGTTAGGGCACTGGTCTTTGACCTAAGGGCCGCCGCGGGAGCGGACTGCTGGGCACAAGGGACCACTGATCTGACCCAGCAGCGGCAATTCTTATGTTCCTATTCATGGTGAACCAAAAGATTAACAATGGAATTTCCCAAGTCCACCATAATAATGACTTATGAACTTTTTAAGGAGTTCATCTAAACCTTTTTTTTTTTTTTTAACTCTTTTATGTAACTGCTTTTACTAAACTAAACTAAACCTTAAGTTTGTATACTGCATCATCTCCATAAAGATAGAGCTTGGCACGGTTTACAGGTAATTCAATAAACGAGGGAAGGACATAATAAGAAATTCGAGGTTATGAAGAGGATAGCTAGCTTTACATTTTAAATACATAGCTTTATGTTTTGGAGAAAAGCCAGGTTTTCAGATGCTTTCGGAATAACTGGAATGAGCCTAGGTTCCGCAGCAGGGCAGGGAGGTTATTCCAAAGCTCAGTGAATTTAAAGAAAAGGGATTTCCCTAATTTCCCTGCATACATGACGCCTTTTAAAGAGGGGATAGTTTGAGTATGTGGGCGGATCTGGTAGTATCAGGTCTCGAAGAATTCCAGGATAGTGGGATTAGGGGAGGAAGAATGCCATTTAGGATCTTGAAAATTAGGCAGGTACATTTAAAGTGAATCCTAGAAATCACCGGAAGCCAGTGAAGTTTTGACAGAAATGGGGAAACATGATCGAATTTGCTTTTTGCAAAGATCAACCTAGTCGCAGTGTTCTGGATCCGCTGAAGTCTTTGAAGATTTTTCTTGGTTAGACTTAGATAGATGGAATTACAATAGTCCAGTCTGGAAAGAATGATTGATTGTACAAGGACAGCAAAATATTGTTGGCGGAAGCAGGATCTCATTTTCCTCAACATGTGAAGACTAAAAAAACATTTTTTTTTTACCAGTTTTTTGAGATGATCATTAAAGGAAAGTGTAATCAATAATGATGCCCAAAACTTTGCTTGAGAATTTGATCTGCAGTGTGGGACCAGAAGGTAGTAGAATGAGTGTGGGTAACTGATCTAATTTTGGGCTAAGCCAGAGTAGTTTTGTTTTGGACTCAATCAGCTTCATTTGTACAGAGAGGGCCCAGGATTAGAGTTTCGTTATGCAAGCTGTTATATTTTTGGTAAGGTTAGTGAGGTTCGTATCTATCTCAAGAAGGACAAGGATGTCATCTGCATATGTAAATAGAGTTTCAAAGGGAGATAGATGGAAGAATTTCAAAAAAGACATATAAATGTTGAAAAGAATAGGGGACGGGGTGATCCCTAGGGAACACCACATAGCGGTCTCCAAGGAGAAGACATTGTTCCATTCATGTTAACAGTGTAAGAGCGGGATCGTAAAAACGAGATATACATATAAACAATTTACCACATATAAACAATTTTGTCGACCTAAATTAATCTAGATACATATGGTGTGTATTTGAGAAACCCTATACCCATTTTAGACATGCATAACCACCATTTATATATATATATATATTGTCACCAGCACTCTTAGGGCAAGCGGTCCAGGAATGCTGGGACAGTAATTATACCCTTGTGACCTGAGGTAGGATTCACAAGGAATGTCAGGATACCCACTTAGTGTTTAAGGATTTTCACCTAAAAGTCAGAGGAGTCAGAATGAAAATCCGGACTGGATTTATTAAGTTCCACAACAGGAAAATGCCAACACACTTTGTTCAGGATTCTTTAAATAAATCAAGAAGCTTTCACAAAAGAAAGAAAAACAGCCTTAATGTTCTTGTCACATATTGTAAAGTCTTAAATCCAGACGGCCCAAAAGAAAGTAAAAGAAAAACTCTGCACTCCTGAGTCTTAGCTTTAAAGTTCTTTGCTGCAATAAGCAGGAAACACAAACAGTCTTTTTGTCTTTGAAAAAAAACGAAGTTTGTTCACAAGGAGCAGTGTCACCGCACTGCTCTATTTCAGCCGGTAGTAAGGCTGGCCAGGTGGTGTGCTCCACGTGCTGTAATATGCCACATAAAGAGCCCTCAATCCCACCTCAAACGTGGGGCTAAATTCCCCCACCACACTGGCAAAACAAACAAAAGCAAAAAGTCCCAAAACAATTCAGTATCCCCCAAAGTCAAATGGAATTGCTGTACCTCTTAGTCAGACAGGCAGGGAACTGCTTTGGAGACGTTTATATCCATGGGTTGTTCTTCCAGGATTGGTTCAACTCCCAATTCCATGGCCTGTGGACTCTCAGAGCAACTGGGAGACAGAACAGCATCGGCTTCTCCAAGCTCCATACCTTCAGGCCATTGAGGGTTCAGCAGAGCTCCTAGTCCTGAGCTAGCCAGAGGGGACTGTTCATGAGACTGGTTTCCTCCTCCCCAGCCCTTCCTCTCTCTTCCTAACCGTTCAGATCTTAGGTTATGTAGTTTACAGCCCCGCCCAACCTCCCCAGCTGAAATGCATTTCCGGTTGGAAGCCTTGGGCAGGAAAGGGGGAGGGGAAGTCTGGAATTCTACCCCCAAGCTCCCTCTGCTGGAATTAGAGGAAATGTCAGGCAAAAAGCTACCTTGGGGTTTAAACTGATGAGGAAGGGAATTACCGGTTCTAGCCACCGGCTTTGGACTAGGATCAACCCTAGCTGGCATACCCTGCATATCACATACCCCCCCCTTAAATGCCTGCTAGGGGAGGGCCTATGCCTAAGGGTATCTTTCTCTCCAATTCGTGAGAGAGCATCTGCATTAATGTTTCTTATGTCTACTTCCCCTCCTAGGGGAAGGTTTGATGGGGCCCGCGGTATAAAAGTCTCCATCCCAAATTAATTCTTGTGACTGAGACAGTTCCGCAGTCAGTGACCTCCCTGGAGGATATTCTTCTTCTAAGGCACCTAGGCGGGTATCAAACCCAGCCATTAACTCACACATTTCTTTCAGGTCATTTCTGCCTATAAGTTCCACCTGGACCTGTACCTTCTTTACTTCTTCCCGTACCTCACTAACCGCACACGCGATGTTTTTTACTTCGGCTATGTGGTCCAGTTGTTCTTCCACATGGTCTTCGAGATGTCCTATCTGTTCTCTAAGGCTCTCGGTACTAGATCGCAATGCTTGTAAGTCTTTCTGATATCGTTGTAGGTTTTCCTCTAGGGTGGCTTTAAGCACCTGATCAGTTTGACAAACAGTCTCCTTCAATCTGGTGCCTAAACTACCGTGTATTCCTAGGACTACTTTTTCCCACTGTTGCTGCTGGTCTACCTGCCTTTGGGCCAGTTCTTGATGCAGTTTACTGAACTGCTGTTCTACCGTTTTCCCGAACTCCGCCACAGCGTCCAAGCTACCCGGGAGTATACCCGTAGTAGGGGCGTTTGTCTCCCCCTCTGAAGGGCTCCCCGAGGAACCAAATCCTTTGACCCCCCTATCAGTGTGGGCCAACTGCTTCCACTGTTCTAACCTAGGGTGCCAGATTCGTTCGCATATTAGCTGGGCAACACGGTCACCTTTCTTCACCTGGAATTCCTCCTCAGCATGGTTCATCATTAAGATGAGGACATTGCCCCGATAGTCAGGGTCAATTACCCCCGCCCCGATATCAATGCCGTGTTGGGCGGCTAACCCGGATCGAGGGGCTACTCTTAGGTACGATCCTGGTGGCGGGGATACCTGGATATCTGTAGGTATCAACACCCTTTCTTTAGCCCCCACCACCGCATCCTGGGCGGCATAAACATCACACCCTGCCGCCTTCTCATATGCAAAGGTAGGTGCTAGGGCGTGTTCAGACAAGGGTGCCCACCTGATCGTTGGACGCCAGCGACCCTGGATCCTTTCTCCCCGGGGAAAATACCGTTTACGTGATCTATACTTCCCAGACTTTTCCCGCGAGTCATCCCTTGCCATCAGAGTATGCCTCTCTCTCCTCCTTGGTCTTTCCACACCTTTTTTTTGTGCTATGGATTCTGTTAGCGCTGACCAGTCCCGACCTAAAATCAAGGGGACTGGTGTTTTGGGGATAACCGCTATCTTCAGTGCTTTTATCTCCCCTTTGTACTTTATAGGGATGAGGTACTGCGGATAGGATTTTTTCCCCCCATGGACACACACCACCATCGCTTTCCCCGGGATCTTGCTGAAGGGACCCCTTCTCCGGGCTTGATCCCAGCAATTCCGGGACATAATGGATTGTTCGGCCCCGGTATCCAACAAGGCCTTAATCTTCTGAGCATTTACTTGTACCTCCAATTCATAAGGTCCCCGGGAAATTTTATTTTCCCTACAGGAGGTAGTAAGTGTTAACTTGACTCGGCATTGTTTTTGCATGTGCCCAGCCTTCCCACATCTAAAACAGGTGATGGGGCTCTTCCCAGGCATTGGAGTATCGGGTACCTTCCTCAGGGACGTCGGGCTACTTTCATAGGCTTTATTTAAAGGCCTCACCGGCTCTCCCTGGCCTCTACGTGGCCACCTACTCCCCTGGGCCTCCCCCCCAGGTGTAGTGGTGTGCAGGGAATCCAAATAAGCCTCGGCCAGGTCAATTACCTGTGACAAAGATCGCTGACCCTGTCTCTGGATCCAGGCCTTTAAACCCTTAGGTACCGCTTCAAGAAACTGCTCATGCAGAATTTCGGTAAGTAAGACCTGGGCGTCCCCGAGACAGGGTTGCAGCCACCTCTCGGCTAATTTCCTCAATCTATGAAAAAGAGCCTTGGGCCTTTCTTTTTCCCCCATTAGGGCGCCCCTAAATTCCTGACGATAGTGTTCCCTGGTAAAGCCTAGGTAATCCAATACATGATTTTTTATGGCTCTATAGTTACTGGCCAACTCAGGACTAAGAGTCTGATAGGCAGCCAATGCTGCACCAGCAAGGCACGGTATCAGCCTCGTAGCCCATTGGTGCTCAGGCCAGCCCGCTGCCACAGCCATTCTTTCAAACGCATGTAAAAAGTCATCAGGAGCATCTGTGGGCCCCATTTTACATACTTGCATGGAGTGAAGACTTTGAGATACCATCGAAGCTCCCATAATTGCTGGTGCTCCTGTTGTAGTCCCTCCAATAGCTCCCTGGAATAGCTGTGCCATGGTCCTTGTCTGGTCCTCCATAGACTTGACCAATTCCTCGTGCCGCCGTCCAGTCTCGGCTTGGCTTGCTCGCCAGAGTTCCTGGTTGCTTTGCAGCACGACTTTTCAGTCCTCTGTTTGCTTCTGTCTCTCCGAAGCCAAGAGGGTAAATAGTTGCTGGAGATCCATCGTGGGGCTGTAAAAGAAGCACAAAGAAAAGAAACCCAAGTGCGGCCTTTTTTCCTCCTTTTTTTTTTTTTTTTCCGGCCCACTCCCGCAAGCTACCCCCAGACGATGTCTCCCGGTCCCTTTACCACACCCAAATCCTCACTCAGCTGCCCCGGGTACTCTTACCGGACAGACTGACGAGTCTGAGCCTTAGGGTAGTGATATCTGGAAACGGAACACAGGAACACCGCTGGGCTCACTCCGGCTTGGCTTCTTCCTCTCTTTCCAGACCCCTCACTGGTACGGACTCTCCCACCGGTCGCTGTTACTTGACTGCTGTCGGTGCACTTGTCAATCCTCTCTTATTCAGATGAATTACTCACACCAACTTTTCAGCTTTTGGCTTTAGGCTTAATCCTACACAGTCTCTCATGGAGAAGTACAAAAAAAACAGATCAAAATCCCACTCCTGATACCACGTTGTCACCAGCACTCTTAGGGCAAGCGGTCCAGGAATGCTGGGACAGTAATTATACCCTTGTGACCTGAGGTAGGATTCACAAGGAATGTCAGGATACCCACTTAGCGTTTAAGGATTTTCACCTAAAAGTCAGAGGAGTCAGAATGAAAATCCGGACTGGATTTATTAAGTTCCACAACAGGAAAATGCCAACACACTTTGTTCAGGATTCTTTAAATAAATCAAGAAGCTTTCACAAAAGAAAGAAAAACAGCCTTAATGTTCTTGTCACATATTGTAAAGTCTTAAATCCAGACGGCCCAAAAGAAAGTAAAAGAAAAACTCTGCACTCCTGAGTCTTAGCTTTAAAGTTCTTTGCTGCAATAAGCAGGAAACACAAACAGTCTTTTTGTCTTTGAAAAAAAACGAAGTTTGTTCACAAGGAGCAGTGTCACCGCACTGCTCTATTTCAGCCGGTAGTAAGGCTGGCCAGGTGGTGTGCTCCACGTGCTGTAATATGCCACATAAAGAGCCCTCAATCCCACCTCAAACGTGGGGCTAAATTCCCCCACCACACTGGCAAAACAAACAAAAGCAAAAAGTTCCAAAACAATTCAGTATCCCCCAAAGTCAAATGGAATTGCTGTACCTCTTAGTCAGACAGGCAGGGAACTGCTTTGGAGACGTTTATATCCATGGGTTGTTCTTCCAGGATTGGTTCAACTCCCAATTCCATGGCCTGTGGACTCTCAGAGCAACTGGGAGACAGAACAGCATCGGCTTCTCCAAGCTCCATACCTTCAGGCCATTGAGGGTTCAGCAGAGCTCCTAGTCCTGAGCTAGCCAGAGGGGACTGTTCATGAGACTGGTTTCCTCCTCCCCAGCCCTTCCTCTCTCTTCCTAACCGTTCAGACCTTAGGTTATGTAGTTTACAGCCCCGCCCAACCTCCCCAGCTGAAATGCATTTCCGGTTGGAAGCCTTGGGCAGGAAAGGGGGAGGGGAAGTCTGGAATTCTACCCCCAAGCTCCCTCTGCTGGAATTAGAGGAAATGTCAGGCAAAAAGCTACCTTGGGGTTTAAACTGATGAGGAAGGGAATTACCGGTTCTAGCCACCGGCTTTGGACTAGGATCAACCCTAGCTGGCATACCCTGCATATCACAATATATATATATATTACTAAACTAAACCTTAAGTTTATATACCGCATCATCTCCACGGATGTGGAGCTCGGCACGGTTTACAAGAACTTAAAATATAGGAAGAGAAGGAAAAAAAGGTTTACATGAACTTAAATATAGAAGAGAAGAGTAAGGGGGGATAGAATTACATTTTAGTGAAAAGCCAGGTTTTCAGTTGCTTGCGGAATGGATATACACAACTAAGGCCCTATTTTACTTCTACTAGAAACATAGAAACATAGAAATAGACGGCAGATAAGGGCCACGGCCCATCTAGTCTGCCCACCCCAATGACCCTCTCCTACCTTTCTCTGTGAATAGATCCCACTTGTCTATCCCATTTGGCCTTAAAATCAGGCACGCTGCTGGCCTCAATAACCTGAAGTGGAAGACTATTCCAGCGATCAACCACCCTTTCAGTGAAAAAGAATTTCCTGGTGTTCCCGTGCAGTTTCCCGCCCCTGATTTTCCACGGATGCCCCCTTGTTGCCGCGGGACCCTTGAAAAAGAAGATATCTTCTTCCACCTCGATGCGGCCCATGAGATACTTGAATGTCTCGATCATGTCACCTCTCTCTCTGCGTTCCTCGAGTGAGTACAGCTTCAACTTATCTAGCCGTTCCTCAGACGGGAGATCCTTGAGTCCCGAGACCATCCGGGTGGCCATTCTCTGGACCGACTCCAGTCTCAGCACATCCTTTTGGTAATGCGGCCTCCAGAATTGCACACAGTATTCCAGGTGGGGCCTCACCATGGATCTATACAATGGCATAATGACTTCAGGCTTACGGCTGACGAAACTCCTGCGTATGCAACCTATGATTTGCCTAGCCTTGGATAAAGCTTGCTCCACTTGATTGGCAGTCTTCATGTTCTCACTGACGATCACTCCTAAGTCTTGTTCTGCTTCAGTTCTTGTTGGGATCTCGCCATTAAGGGTGTAAGTCTTGCATGGATTTTGGTTGCCAGGGGGAAGACTTTGCATTTTTTGGCATTGAAGCTGAGTTGCCAGGACCTAGACCAGCGCTCCTGTAGGAGTAGGTCGTGCATCATGTTGTCGGACATTGAATTTATGTCTGTTGTGCTTTTGCCCACTAGATTGCTTAGTTTGGCATCATCGGCAAATAATGTTATTTTACCTCGCAGCCCTTCTGCCAAGTCTCTTATAAAGATGTTGAATAGGATCGGGCCCAGGACCGAGCCCTGCGGCACTCCACTGATTATCTCCGTCATTTCGGAGGGGGTGCCATTCACCATTACCCTCTGAAGCCTACTTTCAAGCCAGTTCCCAACCCATTTCGTCAATGTGTCGCCCTATCCTATAGAACTCATCTTGCTCAGCAACCTGCGGTGTGGTACGCTATCGAATGTTTTACTAAAGTCCAGGTATACGATGTCCAGGGACTCCCCAACATCCAGCTTCCTCATCACCCAGTCAAAGAAGCTGATCAGGTTGGATTGGCAGGATCTCCCCTTAGTAAATCCATGTTGACGGGGATCCCGTAGATTTTCCTCGTTCAGGATCATATCCAATTGGTGTTTGATTAGAGTTTCCATTAGTTTGCACACTATTGATGTGAGACTCACCGGTCTGTAGTTTGCTGTCTCCATCTTGGAGCCTTTCTTGTGGAGTGGAATGACGTTAGCCGTCTTCCAGTTCAACGGGACGTTACCCGTACTAAGGGAGAGATTGAAGAGCGTGGATAGCGGTTCCGCCAAGACATCACACAACTCCCTGAGCACCCTGGGGTGTAGGCTGTCAGGCCCCATTGCCTTGTTAACCTTAAGCTTTGACAGCTCGCAGTAGACACCGCTGGGTGTAAACTCGAAATTACTAAACGGGTCATCTGCGTCAACCCTTGTCTGTAGCTGAGGGCCGAGTCCTGGCGCCTCGCGGGTGAAGACTGAGCAGAAGTATTCATTTAACAGTTGGGCTTTTTCCGAGTCCACTTCTACATAGTCTCCGTCTGGTTTCCTAAGACGTACTATCCCACCTGGGTTCTTATTTCTGTCACTGATATACCTGAAGAAGGATTTATCTCCTTTCTGGATGTTCTTCGCTAGAGACTCCTCCATGCGGAATTTGGCCTCCCTAACTGCTGTTTTGATGGCTTTTGACTTGGCCAGATAAACTTCCCTAGAGTCCTGTTTCCCTGATTGTTTGTAAGAGATGAATGCTTTTTTCTTCTCCTTGATGAGGTCCGAAATCTCCGCAGAGAACCACTGTGGCTTATTGTTCCTTCGCCGTTTACTTACTGATTTAACATAGCGGTTTGTTGCTTCTTGTATGGTGGCTTTCAAAGTCGACCACATTTCATCCACGTTATCGGTTTCTGCTTGGCTTTGTAGCGCCTGGTGAACGAAGTCTCCCATTTCTTTGAAGTTTGTGTCCTTGAATTTGAGGACCTTGGTCAGTGTGGTAGATTTAGTGTGGTAGATTTAGTGAAACCTTTCCTGAGATTGAACCATACCATATCATACCATACTACTACTACTATTACTAATTTATTTCTTGTGTGCCGCTATACCAGAAGTTCGAAGCGGTTCACAACAAAGGATACATACAGCCAATATTTAAAATACAGAATAAAAAACTAATGCAGAATAAAAACAATCAGTAAAAAGGGTACATCAGATAAAATCAGTAAAAGTTAAGACAATAGCTCAATTGGTAAGTAAAAAGCTGTTAAAAATCATAATAGATTTGACAGTAACATAACTAAGAGGAAAACATATCAAACAGGTGTGTTTTTAGTGATTTTCTAAAGTCAAAATAGGAAGTGGCCTCAAGTATTAATCTTCCAAGCCATGTATTCAGTTTAGTGGCCTGGAATGATAAAATTCTGTCAAAGAACTTCTTGTATTGACATGATTTAAAGGAAGGGTAATTAAATAGGTTTATTCTATGAATACTCCTATTGGAACTATTCATAGAAAACTGGGAGGCAAGATAATCAGGTAGCATCCCCAAAACTGCTTTGTATCTAATGCAGGAAAACTTGAACAGAACTCTAGCCTCTGCTGGCAACCAGTGAAGTTTTTGATAGTAAGGGGTAGTAATGTGTTCCCATTTTTTTAAACCGAAAATGAGGCGAACCGCAGTGTTCTGGATTAATCTTAGTTTTTTGAGTATTTTTTTGTAAGCCCCTAAATATATAATGTTACAATAATCCAAAATACTCAGAATGGATGTTTGTACCAATAGACGAAAAGAAGGTTCTTCAAAAAAATTTCTTGATGGCATGCGTGCATGTTAGTCTATGGACGTGTTAGCGTTTAGCTTCCGGATAAATCTTGACTACTCTTGGCATGCTAATGTAATTTGAAAGTCCTTTTCTGTAACATCGATGTCTGTATACAGTCTCTTCCTTTGTAAACCGCTTTGAACTGCTTGTGGTATTGCGGTATACAAAAATAAAGTTATTATTATTATTAATTTGATTAGCACGCGTTAATCGGTTAGCGCACCTTAGTAAAAGAGGGTGTAAAACTATGCAAACGGCATTTTTAACTCTGATTTGAGGTGTATACTGGCGCCTAGAAAATCAGCACCAGAATTGCGCCTAGGTGCTTTAGGTCGCCAAACGCCAAAGTAGGCATGACCAACGCTGGAAGTGGCATTAGGCGGCCTAAAGTGCCCACGTAGGTACAATTCATGCGAAGATAGGTGCCGAAAAGGTAGAAACGGTATGCTGGGTCCAGGTTTTCATATCTTCCTAACTTGGTGTTATTTTATGCACCAAGGCGTTTATTGCGATCTTTGAATGATAATAGGTTAACCGTTCCCCGTATCTTGAAGGCCCATGTTGCCTGGACTAGAGATTGTGCATTTTTTTATTTAGTTCCACAGTTATGGAATAATTTGCCTTTAGAATTGCGAAAAGAGGAATCATATAAACAATAAAAGACATCTAAAAGCACACTTTTTTCAATTGGCTTTTTCCAATTGAAGAAATGAATTGGGGATTGCAATTCGTATCTATGTAGTTATGGATATATTTTTTAAAATAATATTTTTAATTTGTATTGATTAGTTGATTTTTATTATTGATATTTGATTGTCATATAATTTTTTGTATTTGGGAATAAAAGGTTCTTTTTTTTTTTCTTTCTTTCCTTTTCTATTCTTGAATGGAGTTCTTTTCTAAATTGTTTTGTAATTTATATTGTAAACCGCTTGGATCCTTTTTTAGCTATTATGCGGTATATAAAGTTTTTAATAAACATAAACATGCTGGGTCCAGATTTCACTATACAAGTAACATATTTACTGAACAGTCTTTACCATAGATTTTCACTGAAACCTCCTCAAGTTTTTTTACTGAAAAGCAGGGACTCCTCACGGCCATGCACTGCTGAATTCACTGAATTAGGCTGGCACTTCTCTGAGGATCCCCTTCAGTTAACCCTTACTTCTGTAACCTTAGTGTTATCAGCCAGACTAGTTTTTTGAACAACTTTCTTTAATTTCTTGAAGTAAATAAACACTCACACTTTGATGGTTTCAAGGCAGTCTAGCTGTTACAGAATCTTCTCACTCTACTAGCACATTCTATCCATGGGGAAGCTGGGAAAGTGTCCACACACTTTGTGGGAAATAACACTGTGTTCCAGACTTAGATATTGAACCTAAGCTATATTAAGCTAGCGGAAATAAATGGTGAAAACCTGGTAAGAAGAGCTAGACCTAAGTTTTCATGCAGTCGTGCAGTCTTACAAAATGGATACTGTTCTCTTCCAGAGCTAAAGAAGGGTGGGCATAAGCTCTCTGGTTGCAGCCTGGCTCTCTGGGAGAAGCAAAGCTTTCTGGGGATTTTGAGTTTACAAAGCACACTTTGCTTACATATCTTAGAATAATCACATATACTTTCCAAGGAATCTTTAACTTTTAACAGTAATTACAGACCTATAGCAGCTATCCCCTTTTTTGTTAAACTAATGGACGGCTTGGTGAGCATCGAACTAACAAACTATCTCAAAAAATTAAATATTTTGCATACTTCTCAATCTGGTTTCTGTTCTTGTTATAGTACAGAGACTGTGTTGGCATCCCTACTTGACCACCTTTATTCATTCATTTATTATTCAGTAAAGGTATGAGTGCTATGATCCTGCAGTTTGATCTTAGCATATTCGATCTTGTTGACCATGAAATTTTGACAGAATGTCTGGATGCAATTGGCATATCTGGGTAAGTTGTAAAATGATTTAGAGGTTTTCTGGATTATCGAACCTATCAGTTTCATTCTAACGATCATTATTCACATAAATGGAAAAATCTAAGTGGAGTCCCTCAAGGCTCCACACTTTCCCCTCTACTATTTAATCTTTACATAGCCTCTCTAGGAAACAGGTTAGCCTCTTTCAAAATCAGATGATACACTGGGGCAGGGCCTAAGACTGCTATTACGCAGCGGCGGCCAGGGAAGCAGGAGCAGGAGGACTTTCCTCCTTCTCCCGAAGATTGGCCTAGGAGCAGGAGGGTCCGGGCACCTCTCCTGCTCCCTAAGATGGAGGGAGTCTTGCCCTAAGGAGCAGGAGGGACCGGGCATCCCTCCTCCTCCCAACCATTTAACAGGTACATGGGGGCGGGTAGGCTGGGCCCGACTGCCTGGGCCCATCTGAGGTGGGCCGGTCGTGGATGAGGCGGTGGGGCAGGTGGGCTGGCCATGCTTTATCAAGGGGGAGGAGGGAAGGGCCATTGTGTCGGGCCGGTGGGTTGGGCTAGTGTAGGCTCTCCTGCCTGCCAGCAGAGAGCAGGAGAGTCCAGCGAGCAGGCAAGAGAGATCGGGGCAGAGCAGGGCAGGCAGGAGAGATCAGGGCAGAGCTCTGACCGCAGTGACAGGAGGTTGCTTCTCCTGTCACTCCTGTTAGGGACTGCGCATGAGTGGGGATCGCACATTTGTGATCCCTGCTCGCAAATGGGGACGTTCCTCCGATCGTCCCCATTTGAATACGACTGATTTGTGATTCAGTCGGACCTGCCTGAATCGGAAATGGATTGTTCCGATTTGGGCAGGTTAGTGAATCTAGCCCTAAGTTAATGTTTAAGGCACAAAATCTAGACTCTACAAAACTTTAAAATTACTGCCCACTCTCTAATTTGACATTTCTTGATAAAGTAATAGGAAAGTCAGTGATGATTCAACTGTAGTAGTGAGGTGATGAAACGGGAATTTTTGGTAATTATCTGGCTGACTTCAATCACTATCATAATACAGAGGAAGTCTCCCTGTTAGATGATTTTTGGTTTCTCTTAGGTCAAGATGTGGAAGCTATTCTGTTAACGCCTGCAGCCTGGTTCCATCCCAGTTTCACGTTTTCCCTTCTTACATTTCTTGCCAATAGGAACTTGATACAAAAGTCAGACATTATTAGATTCTATTTGATCTGATCTAGGAGTCCTTTTACTAAGCTGCAGTAAGCACTCAGGGGGGAATTCAATAATTAGCACCCTAAGCTAGACACTATGATGATCCACAGAAAGCTAGTATTCTGTAAAGGCTACTCTGCAGAAAACTAGCTTAGCCTACATCCCCCCTCCCCTGCTTCTATATGGTGCCCAATGTTGGCACTGCTATCTGGGCGCCACTCCAAGATATGTTCCCAATTAAATTGGTTAAGGAGCTAATTAGTGCCAATAATTTGGGGCTAAGTTGCTCTAATCAGCATGGGTTTACTAAGGGTTATTGTTTAACAATGTGCACCCAAATTTGATAGAATGCAATCCAAAAGGAAGTGTAGCCATAGGAGGTGCATGGGTGAGTCTGGAGCATACAATAATTTATGCCCAGGGTAATAGAATACTAGGGATAGGCACCCAAATTGGGCAACGGGAGTTACACATGTTTCCAAGTTTTATTAAAATTTGTTATCCCACTTCTCTGATTTCTAAGTGGTTTTACAATAAAATTTTAAAATGTGGGATATACAAACATTCATCATTAAACAAGACAATATATACAGTATGTTTACATGGATATTATGGACTGACAATAATTACAGGAGGTAAGAAGGAAGAAATACAATTTTGAATAGGATAGGAAGACGTAGAAGGGAAAAGCAAGTAGGAAGGGTAATTAGCGTCTGAGATAGAGAATGGAAGCAAATTGTCAGATGTTATAAGTCAAATGCATCTTTGAATAGGAAAGACTTTAGGTTTGATTTAAATCTTTCAAGGTCAGATTCTTCCCGAAGGTGATTAGGCATTGAGTTCCATAACTGAGGGCAGGGGCAGCGGAATTCTGTCTTGTTTGGGGGGGCCAAGGCGCTCCGCCTTAGCCCAGGTAAAATCGTGTGGCAGCTTCAATTTTAAATGATCGGGCAGCCGCCATGCACCATCAAGAAGGCCTGCCCCCGGAAGTCTTCATTTTACTTCCGGGTGCAGGCCTGCTCCTTGAAGCTGTGTGGCGGCAGCTGCCCGATCATTTTAAGTTAAATCCTGGGAGTCGGGAGGGTGGGCAAGCACCAATTTTGGGGAGGCCATGGCCCCTGTGGCCTCCCCTGTTCCAACGCCTATGACTGAGGGGCTGTAGTGGAGCATATAGATGAACATATGGTGTCATGTATTATCTGCTGTAAGTTCTGGTGCCCAAATTGGGTGCTGAAAACTAGCACTGAATGCCAATTTTTGTTGTTGTTGTTTAATGCTGATCTTTGAGTATCATCTACTGAATCTGGCTCTTCATGCCTAAATTTGGAGACAAGCAGTTACGTCCACTATAAGTGGGTGTAAATGGTCATGCTCAACTGATGGTAGTTAGATGTACAAATGCAGGTATTCCATAACATTGAGGCTAATTTCTGGGAATGCTCCTGACCCGCTCATGCCTCTCCTGGGGCCACATCCTCTTTACAGTTGCACTGATCTAGCACTGGTCGCTGTACATGAAGAAAGACACGGTACTACTCGAAAGGGTCCAGAGAAGAGCGACTAAAATGGTTAAGGGGCTGGAGGAGTTGCCGTACAGCAAGAGATTAGAGAAACTGGGCCTCTTCTTCCTTGAAAAGAGGAGACTGAGAAGGGACATGATCAAAACATTCAAAATACTGAAGGAAATAGACTTAGTAGAGAAAGGCAGGTTGTTCACCCTCTCCAAGGTAGGGAGAACAAGAGGGCACTCTCTAAAGTTGAAAGGGGATAAATTCCGTACGAACATAAGGAAATTCTTCTTCACCCAGAGAGTGGTGGAGAGCTGGAATGCTATTCCGGGATCTGTTGTAGGGGAAAGCACCTTCCAGGGTTTCAAGACTAAGCTGGACAAGTTCCTGCTAAACCGGGACGTACACAGGCAAGGCTGGACTCATTTTAGAGCACTGGTCTTTGATCTGGGGGCCGCCGCGTGAACGGACTGCTGGGCATGATGGACCACTGGTCTGACCAGCAGCGGCAATTCTTATATTCTTATGTTCACTATGAAATTTAGGTGCACATGTTCTAGAACAGAGTGTAAGGTAGATCCAAGTGTTACTCCTAATTATTGCCAATTAAGTGCTTGTTAATAAACAAAAAAAAATATTTATTCACTCAACATGTAATTAAACTCTGGATTAGCTGCCAGAAAATGTGGTGAAAAGCAGTTATCTTTAGCGGAGTTTAAAAAAAAAAAAAGGTTTGGATAATTTCCTAAAGTCCATAAGCCATTAAGATGGACTTGGGAAAATCCACTGCTTATTCCTTGGATAAACAGCATCAAATCTGTTTTGCTCTTTGGGATCTTGCAGGTACTTATGACATGAGTTGGCCACTGTTAAGAAACAGGATACTGGGCTTAATGAACCTTCAGTCTCTTATGTTCTTAGTCCCGGGTTCTATGAACGGTGCCTTAAGTGAGGAGCATGCTGCCAAAACTACTCGTGCTGGCAAAGATTAAGAGGTATGTGGAGGGAGGGAGGGAGGGAGAGCACAAGTATAGAATGGGGGGAGCGGGAAGGAGCAGGGAGGGCGCGGAAGGAGTGTGGGCACAGGGGTGTCACTGTCCCGAATGCCTTTTACCCTTATTATGCCACTGGTAAAAGGGTCTCCTAATGTAAGAATTATTCAGATGATAATGGTGGAAAATGTACTAAGTGGCGTGCCCCAGCCTATATATTCATCATTAATGTGTTTAGATTTTTCCAGCACAGCCAAATTAAATATAATTGATAATTGTTTTACATCTCAGGACACATAAGAACATAAGACTAGCCTTACTGAGTCAGTCCAATGGTCCATCAAGCCTAGTAGTGAACTGCAGCATATCATTCACATTTGTAAGATACTGAAATACAATTAATTGCATTGGTTTTATGCATTCATTAAACATTATGGGATGCAATACTCTTGAGATATTTTAAATGATATACAAGGAACCTTATTATAAATAATAATTGGCTAGAGTTGTATTCTTGGAATAAGGAACTCAAGCAAAAAAAAAAGTACTGGAAAATCAATGCTCAGTAAAATAGCATTTCGTATTTTATCTTTAACTCAGCCTTTCAGCTTTCAAGTCTTTTGAAAAGGTTATATTTTTATTCAGGATAGGCTGCATGAGGAACTAAAACTCCTGACTCAGAGTGTAATTGAAATTAATGATGTTAGTTTTCTGACCCCAGTTGATCCTATGCGTTCAATTTCTTCCAAAGTCAGACATTGATATGTAAATATAGTATTCTTAAGGGGCAGAAAGTTCTTATTATTAAATATGTTAAAAATGAATGGATTAGATATGTGAAACATTTTTTTAATAGAATGACAATATTTAATTTAATAGTAAAGTCCTTTACAATATTCTGAAAATCAGATTGTGGGGTTCTAATTAAAATTAATCTCTAGATGCCAAGGTATTAAGAATAGATATCTATTTTCCCATGCCTTGATTTTCTAGTTGATTTCAAGCTGGGTGAAAATACAGAACATGTAGCATTAAATATTTTTAAAACTTGTCCAAAAGTCTTTTATACTGTCATTTTGAAAGCTCATACATAATGAGGGGCCACTGAAAAGTTCTCAGCCCAGCCAACAAAGTTGGGGCAGTCTTTATTGAGGGCTATACACTTTGGGCTCCTTTTACTAAGGTGTGCTATGTTTTAGCTCGCGCTAACCACTCGCTAAACGCTAACGCGTGCATGTTGGCCGCGTCAGCGGTTAGTGCACATATATTTAGCGCACACTAAGTGCGCGCTAAAATGCATAGTGCACCTTAGTAAAACAAGGGGTTAGTTCAATGATATTCAACTTTTTTTATTCCGTCGAAAAAATATGGAATAAAAAAAGTGGAAAATCACTGGACTAAGGAGCTGATTCTTTAAATGGCGCCTAAATTGGACAGCACCTAGAAAAATGGTGCCAATCGCATATATATCACACTTAGACATTATTTATAGAATCGTAACTAGCAGCGCATATGTTTTAAGGGTGTACATTTCAGGCACCTAAGTTTTTGGAGAACTAGCCATGGAGATTATTTGAAAAAATAAAAAATGCTGAAGTAGGGATTTTGGTGGTGGGAGACCTGAACCCTACCCTCCAGAAACTGCTAAAAATGATGTTTTTAGACTTCCCTTCTGATTTTTCCACAGGAAATAATGGGGCTGTGCTCACAGTCTCTGCAGTGCCTACATGTCAGCTCTGTCGTTGCAGCTGAAGTGAAGGGAAAGGAATATCTGTCTCAAATTTGCTCCAAATAGTCCAATCTTCAGGATCTTTGGGCTGACAGTTGGACGGTCCCTGACTGAAACCTCTGCCTCCTCAGAATCTCGGCACTCAAGAAAATGCAGCCTGTGCCATGACACCCTGTGAAGCTGCAGTCCGGCTCCACGGGAACTGCTTCCTTTCCCAGACAGAGAATCCCTTAAAATGGGGTCTGAAGGCACTGAAGCCATCATAAAGAACAAACAGATTAAAAAAAGAATAATACAAGCAGAGCAGATCAGAAACACTTCTGCATGGTTCACCTGCAGAAAGAAAAACTGTAGGGGGCTCTGTGTTCCTCTGCTAAGTAGGAGGAGCATAAAGCAATATGTGTGGCTTTCTGCAAGACCTGGTTCGCAGGGATAGATAGAACACCTACTTTACAGACTCCGGAGTGGAAGTAACAGAAATATATAACATGTTTTTGATTTTTTGCGGGATTTGCTTCCCTGTTATTTATTTTATTTTTCATAGAGCAGATATTGCATGAGGTGCTATTTTTAAATAAACTCTGCAGCAAAAATCTTTAGTGCAGAAGCTTCTCTTATACATTTGCAAATGAGATTTCTAATTTTAAAAGAGGTTTGTGTTTAAACTATGCATGGATAGCATTCTTTAATCAATGCTTGAACAGGTTGAAAAAATGTTTAATGATCCAAGGGCAACTTACATCAGATAATGGATTTATGGGATCGCAGAAGTCCTTTAATGGCAAAGTAGCAAAAAAAAAAAAAAAAATGTTATTTGGCATAGAGCACAGAATAGCATTTCTATCGGTGGTATTTATAAAAGTTGGTTTAACTAATGGTGAAATAACATGGTAATTTAACTCTGATTAAAGTTTCAAAATCCCAGCAGTTTGTCATTAGCCTTTTAGGTTTGTTTTTTTTTTAAGTTCAATTTCTTTTATTATTTCAAGCAAAATACAGGTAAAAAAGAACCATATATAGCATGAACAATGAGAAAAAAGAAAGAAAAGCTAACATTACAGAACTGTATCGCAGATAAGATACTTGATCACAAACATATTGACAAATCAATCAGATGTATGTTGCAAAAGGGAAAGTACAGATGCCCAAAAATACGGTAATCATATCTCAGTCAGAAGAGGGCCCCAAATTTTGTTAAAAGTAGGTACAGAGTTCAATTTTTCAGCGGCAACCTTTTCAAATTTAACAAATAAACATACTGTATTCCACCAGATATTAGAGTCCAAAGTGGAAGAGTCTTTCCAGTTAGCTAGAACAGGCTTAATCGCCAGCTGTAGCAGACAGGACAATAACCTGGATTGGTGGGTATCAAGATCATCTGATAACGCAGCTGAACCAAATATAACAGTTGGAAAAGAAAGTGCAGAAGAAATAGGTAAAATATCACATATAATTGACCACACTTGCGACCAATAGGACCTGACATTTGGGCAGTGATATAGCATGTGATCAAGGGTGCCCACATTAATGGAACAGGACCAGCATTTGTTCGAATGTTTACTATCAATTTTTGACAGTCTATGTGGGGTCCAATACGCCCTATGCAAGATAAAAAACATCATTTGTGCTATTGAGGAAGATTTGAGAGACTTTCTAGCAGTTAACCATATATGTTCCCAAGTAGCGGGTGTGAATACAATATTAATATCATGACTCCAGACGTCATGTAGTGACCTGCAAGATGAGAATTTGTGATTCCGTAGAATACGGTACCAAGCAGAGGCCTCCTTCTTTTCACCGCTGTATGTTGAACACCAAAGACACAGTGTAGGAGTGACATGTGTCAGAGTTTTAATTAAGTGGCTAGAGGAGATACAGTGATGTAGTTGCAACCAGCGAAAGAAATGATTCGCGGGTATATTGTGTTTTGCTTGCAAGGTAGTGAATGACAGTGGTTTGGAATCTTCCATCAGTTGATGAACATGCCATACGCCCAGTTTGATCCACGACTGCCATTCAATGTATTGGCCCTGAATCATTATATGTGGATTGTTCCATACAGATGAGTGTGTCGTGGAGTTCCATCTAATGTCAGCTGATTCATCCAATGTCTGTATCGCTTTCCTTGTGGAAGAAATGATGACATCGTGCTTGATTTTAGCAGAAGGATTTGTAAAGGGTAAGAGGCGCAAATGATATTCAGAAAGAAAGGCCCTTTCAAAAAGAAGCCATGCAGGAGGATGCAGTATTGGACACTCCACTATCCATTTAGAGCCTTGTCTGGACAGGAATGCTAAGTGATATTCGTAATAACTTGGAAAATTCACACCTCCACATTCCTTGGACATTTTCAGCTTTTTTAGAGCGATGCGAGGTGTTTTTTGATTCCAAAGAAATTTGACCAATATTGATTCCAGACGGATGCGAATAAAAACGGAATCATCGAGAGAATATAATTTATCTTAGGGGTCAAAATCATTTTGATGGTGTCCAATCTGCCCCACCATGACAATTTAAGTGGAGACCAACGCTCAGTCAATGTTTTGGCAGTGTGAAGCAACAGATCCTCATTAAGGCTACTTGTATCCTCTAGAGTTGGGCCAAAAAACAGTCCCAAGTATTTCAATTTTTGAGACGTTAGTTTTACCCCATGATGTTTCAGGGAGTCATTACACACGGCACTGTTAAGAGGCATGAGTTCTGTTTTTGAAATATTTAACTTGTATCCAGAGACCCTGGCATATGACTCAATGGTATTAAAAATGTTGCTGAGAGATTCAGGCTCTGAATACAGCAAGATATCGTCTGCGTACGCAGAAAGTTTTACCTGAAAGGTCCCGTAGTGAAAACCTATGATGTGTGTATGTGATCTGATAGCAATAAGCAGAGGTTCCAAAATTAAATTAAACAATAATGGTGAAAGAGGGCAGCCCTGTCTGGTCCCTCGAGACGGACGGAAAGCCCTTGATAAAGAGTTATTGATCCTTAGGTTGGTTGATGGATTGGCATAAAGAATCCGAACCATTTTTATAAAGTCCATATGGAATCCAAACCATTGCAGCACGTGGAATAAAAAGGACCATTCCGCACGGTCAAAGGCTTTTTCCGCATCTAAAGCCATAGCCACCAACGGGTCCGTAGAGTGCTGAACTTGATTGATAATGTGAGAGAAGAGTCTGGTATTGTCCGAGGAGAGGCGCCCAGACATGAAGCCACATTGATCGGTGTGTATCACTGTGGGTAGTACAGCTTGCAACCGCATTGCCAAGACTTTAGCAAAAATCTTCGCGTCTAAATTAATCAATGATAGAGGTCTATAACTCCTTACATCCAAAGGATCCTTTTCTGGCTTCAGTAGAACTATTATTGTGGCTTCAGTGAATGTTCCTCTGATATCTCCAGTAGCAATGAGGTAATCAAAAAATTTCAATAACGTCGGAATCAACAGATCTTGAAATGCGAGATAAAACTCGACTGTGAGACCATCCGGTCCAGGAGCTTTCTTTGTAGCCATTGAAAGTAAGGCTTCTCTTATCTGTGATTCATGGACAGGTGCCGATAACATGTCATTATCCTTAGATGTAATAGTAGAATGTGGTAAATTTGCTAGAAAAGGCTCAAACAAGAGAGGGTCAGGCACATCAGAAGTGTATAGATCGGTATAGAATTTCCTGAATTGAGAGCAGATGTCATCAGTATTAGTCCAGAGATTGCCCAGATCATCTTTAATAGCTGGAATCGTGGTCCGTTCGGATCTGACCTTCACATACTCAGCAAGTTGATGTCCACATTTATTAGCCGTTGAATAATAATGAGCCGTCTTCATGAATACCTCCTTGGCCGCAGCCGAACTGAGTAGTAAATTATACTCAAAACGCAATTTCCTGAGAGATGACAAGGAGTCTGCATCCCGTAGATGAAGCATGTGATAGTTTTCCGCCTGTTTTAGTTTCATTTGTAAAGTAGATTCTTGATCAGTGAGAAGTTTTTTCCGACGTGCTGTGTAGGAAATGATCATACCTCGTATGAAGGCTTTGAAACAGTCCCAGGTAGTTACCCAAGAGGTATCCTCCGGATTATTTAATTCAAAGAAATTTGAGATGTGACTCCGAATTTCAAGCAAGAAAGTGTCGTCGGTCACCAGAGTGGAATTGAATCTCCATGCGCCTTTATTGATGGGAGTACCCAGATCTTGGAGAGTAAGGAGTATGGGTGCATGGTCCGATACAGCTATCTCGCCTATCGTCGCTGTAGTGACTTTCGACATTAGAACATAGCTGATCAAAAAAAAATCTATTCTAGAGTAAGATGCATGAGGTGCAGAGAAAAAGGTGTAGTCCATGTCCGACTGGTGCAAGGTCCTCCAGGGATCTCCCAGCTTAAACTGAGTCTGTAGATCTTGAAGTTTAAACCACGATCTAGATTTCCGGTAGGGCACAGTAGATTTTCGATCTATAATCGGATTCAGTATTAAGTTGAAGTCGCCGCCTATGATAACACGGGAATCTCCAACCGATGTGATCTCAGTAGCCAAGGCATCAAAGAAAGCAGGGCAGTCTACATTAGGTGCATAGATGTTGAATATGGAAATAAAATCTCCATTGAGTTTAAGATGAACTCTGAGCCTCCTGCCTTCCATATCAGCAGCGTGAGATATGATGGCCAAATCTGTTCTTCGGCGAATAAAGGTAGCTACTCCACCCTTTTTGTGGACTGCAGCCGAGTATAAAACAGGATAGCACCATTTCAGTGTGAGTTTGGAGGATTCCAAGGAAGACAGGTGAGTTTCCTGCAGTAAAATGACATCAGGTGTAAATTTTTCAACATAACGTAATATTTTGGTCTTTTTCACCTGATTATTGAGCCCCTTAACATTAAGAGAAAGACATGTTATAGACATGATGCAAAAGGATAAAGATTAGGCATATCAAAGCATGAAATAACGATCCCTATTACAATGATTAAAGCATACAGTGCAGCAACAACAATCTGTTTGTGAATGAGAACAAGAAAAATACAGGCTGTAATGAACATCATGTTAGCCACAGCTAACAATGCCCTATGGGGGTAATGGTCTGCACTAACAGCCCAGAACAAGAGATTCACAGAGGAAAAAAAAAAAAAACACACAGTGATAGTAAAAATCATCAAGGTGATATGTTAAACAAGCCAGAGTATAACAAATATTCCTATCATGTAACAACACCGTATAAAGACAGTGAGGCATGAGGTACAAAAGAACATGTGAATGAAACAGATATCATGGAGTATCAAAACACCACACAACAGCAAGATCAGGTTTTATCAATAGCAGATGGTTTCTCAGATTCAATAAATTCTGCCAGCTCTGTTGGATTGGCAAAATCTGTTGTTTTGTTCTTTAGAGTGACTCTCATGCGCGCCGGAAACAGGATACCAAACTTGGCTCCCAGATCTTTCAATGCAGGTCTGTATGCTAAAAGTTGTTTTCTTCGTTTTGCTGTTTCTGGTGAAAGATCCGGCACGAAAAGCAATTTACTGCCTTCAAACATGATTGGGCCATGTAGCTTGGCATGCTGCATTATCAGCATGGTCTGAGCATGACGGACCATAGAGGCCACAATCGGGCGCGGGTAGCGGGTGGGATGGCTGCGTTGATGCGGTACCCGGAATACATTGTCAAAATCCAACTTAGTTGATTCAGGCAGCTTCAGTATTTGCGGCAGGAGAGCACCTAGAAATTCGCTCAGGTCGCACGATTCACGGCCTTCCGTAAGGCCAAGGAGACGAAATCCGTTGCGTCTCGCCCTGTTGTTCGCGTCCTCCAACGCACGTTCGAGATGTGCAGTGCGCGAGGCCTGGCGGCGCAAGAGTTTGAGAGATTCGTCTGTGGCTGAAGCTTTGTTTTCCAGAATTTCAATTCTGGTAAGTGCTTTGGCGAATTCGCCGTTTAGGTTTGCGATATCGGTTTTCATCTCAGCGATATCCCGATTGGTGTCTGTTAGCAGATCTTTAATGCCTCGAAGCTCTTCCAAAATGGAGGCCTGCTCATCCTCAGATTTGCCAGGATTGTTTTTATTAGGAGAAACCGGCTCCACACTTTTACGTTTGCCCGGCTTCGATGTAGCCATAATAACGATCAAATTTTGATGAAAATAATAAACAAATTTGAGGTAAAAGCACGATGATTTTCGAGTTGTAACTTATTTTCCTCTGGAGCTCTTTCCCTAGGCTGCCATGTGTGCTAGAGCTCACTAGCGCCCCAGCCTTTTAGGTTTTAAAATAAAAAAATAGTGTGAATACACATGTGGATAAAGGTGAGCTGGTTGATATAGTATATCTAGATTTTCAGAAAGCTTTTGACAAAGTTTCTCATGAGAGGCTCCTGAGAAAATTAGAGTCATGGGATAGGAGGCAAAGTTCAGTTGTGGATTAGGAGAGTAGGGTTAAATGGCCTTTTTTCTCAATGGAGGAGAGTAAACAGTGGAGTGCCGCAGGGATCTGTACTTGGACCTGTGCTATTTAACTTATTTATAAACGATCTGAAAATTGGAACGACGAGAGAGATGATTCAATTTCCAGATGACACTAAACAGTTCAAAGTTGTTAAAACACATACGGATTGTGAAACATTGCAGGCAGACCTTAGGAAATTGGAAGACTGGGCGTCCAAATGGGAGATGAAATTTAATATGGACAAATGCAAAGTGATGCACATTAGGAAGAATAACCTGAATCACAGTTACAGGATGCTTGGGCAGTTAGTGCCCAAGAAAGGGATCTCGGTGTCATTGTAGACAATGCAATGAAACCTTCTGCCCAATGTGTGGCGGTAGCCAAAAAAGCAAACAAGATGCTAGAAATTATTTTTAAAAGACTAAAGATATTTTAGTGTCCCTATATCACTCCTTGGTACGACCTCATCTGGAGTATTGTGTTCAATTCTGGTCTCCTTATCTCAAGAGGGTCACGGTACATGATGGGAGAAGCAGGACTCCGGTTCATAAGTACAGCCCAACGTTAGTCAGTTGTTCTTAATCCGGGGACTGCCTGTATAGCAATGCACGTGGTAAACTGCCTCTGTGGGAGTGAGGAGAGAGAGAGAGAAAAGCAGGAAAGAGTGAGAGAGCGAGCGAGCGAGAGAGAGTTGAGAGAGAGAGGAAAGAGGTGGGAGAGAGAGATGTGGAAAAGGTGAGAGAAGTGAGAGTAGGAATGAGAGAGAGATGTCTCTAAGCAGGGAACCCAATTACTCCCAAAAGGAGAGTCAGATCGTAGAGGGTTATCATGTCACTGTACCGGGCCATGGTGCGCCCTCACCTGGAGTACTGCGTCCAGCACTGGTCACTGTACACGAAGAAGGACACGGTACTACTCGAAAGGGTCCAGAGAAGAGCGATTAAAATGGTTAAGGGGCTAGAGGAGTTGCCTTACAGTGAGAGATTGGAGAAACTGGGCCTCTTCTTCCTTGAAAAGAGGAGACAGAGGGGACATGATCGAAATGTTCAAAATACTGAAAGGAATAGACTTAGTAGATAAAGACAGACTGTTCACCCTCTCTAAGGTAGGGAGAATGAGAGGGCACTCTCTAAAGTTGAAAGGGGATAGATTCCGTGAAAATGTAAGGAAATTCTTCTTCACCCAGAGAGTAGTGGAAAACTGGAACGCTCTTCCAGAGTCTGTTATAGTGGAAAACACCCTCCAGGGTTTCAAGACAAAGTTGGACAAGTTCCTGCTAAACTAGAACGTACACAGGTGAGGCTGGACTCATTTAGAGCAGTGTTCTTCAACCACCGGTCCATGAACCAGTGCCGGTCCACAAAGATTTCCTGCCGGTCCACAGGGCCAGTATGTGCATCAGGCCCAAAACAGTGTTCTTCAACTGCCGGTCCACGGTGCGATCAATGCGGCGTTATTTTCCAGCCAGCTCCTCTTCCTAACTGATTCAGTGCACAAAGCCACACGCAGTGGCTCCTACGGGCATCCTGCGCCTGAACCGGAAGCCTTCTCTATGACATTGCAATGTCAGAGAGAAGGTTTCCAGATGAGGCACGGGACGTGCAAGGTGCAATTAGTACTATTATGGGGGCGGGGTCTGGGGTGGAGATTGGGTAAAGATGGGTGGGGTCTGGCCCACGACTTAGCCCAGTGTTCTTCAACCGCTGGTCCACAGAATAATTCTTTTATTTCTGCCGGTCCATAGGTGTAAAAAGGTTGAAAAACACTGATTTAGAGCACTGGTCTTTGACCTGAGGGCCGCCGTGTGAGTGGACTGCTGGGCAGGATGGACCACTGGTCTGACCCAGCAGCGGCAATTCTTATGTTCTTAATCAATGTTTCTGTGAAATCTTCTGTGACTTTAATTTTGTAGCAGTTGCTCCTTGAAACCTAGACAAATTATCTCTTTGTTAGCACCAAACATAACTTTACCATAGGTTAAAAATCCATTACCATAAACGGCAGTAAATCAGGTGACAAAAGGTGCAAGATTAATCACAGGGGTTCCTAGAGCACCCATATAACTCCTGTGTTGAAGAAACTACACCGATTACCTATGCAACAAAGAGTGCAGTTTAAAATTGTTGCGCTTATACATCAGACATTGTGTCATGCTTCCCCAAAGATCTAACATGAATTCTTCCAGATCTATAAACCGAGAAGAGAGCTTAGAGATGTAAATGGGTTGAAATTAAGTTTGGAGGGTAGAATGTCGACTATGCATGCTAGGATCGGAGCATCATTTTTTTTTCATTTTTAAATATTTTTATTGGATTTTAACACAATAAATGTATAAATAAAATAAATCAAGGATATTTTACAGTTAACAGCATCACTTACAATCAATCACAAATAAATCAAAAACAAGGATATTTTACAATTGAAATGTTCCCTACAATCAAATCATAGATGCAACGGGGACTAAGGCATCTATGTTATCAATCCAAAGTTTGTATAAAGTCATTTATTCACAGACAGTTATAAAAGCTCCATATAGACCAGCTCCATATAGACCAGCTAAGTTTATCTATTTATATAATATATTGTTCATAATAAAACCAGTTGTAAAATATTAGATTAAAAAGAAAACTTTTCTATTGGTGACCAAATTTTATTGGATTTGAAGCTTTTGTTAAAAAGGGAGTTGGCTTTGCACTCATATTTATGAGTCATCATTATCGTTGCACACCAAAAAGACCCATTTAACTGCTGAGCTGACTTCCAATGAGAAAGAATCATTTGCATGGTAACAGCTATTAATATATCAAATAATTTGGACTGCCATTTATTCAAATCATCAGGCAAAGCAATAACATTAGCATTCACATTCCCGTCACCTGCAACTGAAAGCTAATCACCATCAATCAATAATCACACAACTCAGTTTTATTGGAATAAATATTTGGCCGCAGCTTTATTATCTATCTGAATATTATCTTCACTTACAATACAATCTGTGTCCAAAAACCAACAAACCCCCAATGCATATTTCACACATCCCCAGGGAGCTATTCGGTGTCGAAACTAGCTCCCGTTAAGTCTTTAAATTTATAACATTCCCCCAAATATGGCCCACGGTGACGCAAGACCATGCTTCCCCTCCCCTCCCCCCAAACATGACCCACGGTGACGCAAGGTCATGCTTCCCCTCCCCCCCAAACATGACCCACGGTGACGCAAGGTCATGCTTCCCCTCCCCCCAAACATGATCCACGGTGACGCAAGGCCATGCTTCCCCTCGCAGCGGTATCGCATACGAATGTTACATTTATTTATTTAACTGCTCATCTCCCAGATCCAACTGGGCCAAACCCCATTTTCTGCCCCACCCAAAGCTGCGACCACCTCCCCCCAACCCCATAAGCTCCACCAAATCCACCTAAGTCGACATATAACATGTACATCCCCCACCCCACCCCACAACACTAACACAAAACATAACACCAGCACAAATGGGAGGGAGGGAGGGATAATCTTTTCCTGAAGAGACTACTCTGCTGTTCCCCTTTCCTCACAGAGTTCACTCCAGCCTGCCACAACTAATCACGTGACTGCTCCACCCCATCACCTTAGCAACCTCCCTAATCATTTTTCTTTCTTACAAACTCTGTCTAATTACCCTTTCTTACTTCCTCTTATAAAATTGTCAATCCTTATTCTACAGACCCTTGATAATACCTCATATATCCCCCTTACCCTCTGTCCCCCCTCCCCCCATCATTCAATAAATATTACCAGCCGGTGACATCAGCTCAGCTAATGTTATATCACACCAGATGAATCTGGTGTTCTTCTGAATCGGAAGAGAACAATGCTAAAAGATAAAACTGAGAAGAAATTGGTAACAGAGAACAAATAATTTTCCAAACTGATCCCCAGAATGGCTGAATAATTGGGCAATCATAGATCATATGTTTTAGGACACCTAAATTAACCTTACAATGCCAACAGTTGTTAGAGTCTGCTAAATTAGTTCTATGTAATTTATTGGGAGCTTTATTAAATTAAATCTATATATATAAAATCGGAGGTATGTATGTGTGTATGTATGTGTGTGTGTATGTGCCGCGATCACGCAAAAACGGCTTGACCGATTTGAAAGAAACTTGGTATGCAGATCCCTCACTACCTGGGGTGATATGTTCTGGGGGTCTCGCGGCCCTCCTGCACACGTGGGCGGAGCTACAAACAGAAAATCAGATTTCACCCATTCATGTCAATGGAAAAAATGTAAAAAGCTGCCATTCTCACAGTAATTCACAAACGGCTTGACCGATTTGAACGAAACTTGGTATGCAGATCCCTCACTACCTGGGGTGATATGTTCTGGGGGTCTCGCGGCCCTCCTGCACACGTGGGCGGAGCTACAAACATAAAATCTGATTTCACCCATTCATGTCAATGGAGAAAAAATGTAAAAAGCTGCCATTCTCACTGTAATTCAAAAACGGCTTGACCGATTTGGACGAAACTTGGTATGCAGATCCCTCACTACCTGGGGTGATATGTTCTGGGGGTCTCGCGGCCCACAACTCTATGTTGCTTGCTCAAGGGTGGGTTCACCCAAGAATTTATATGTTCTTGCTCCAGGAGGTGAAACTAAAATTGTTGTTTATAATCACGTTTTGCGTTAGTTGTATTGTATTCATTTTGTCAAATATTTCACATTATTATTTGAATATTGTACTTTTTATTAAGCTGTAAAAAAATACTTTCATTCACCACTATAAAGTATCTTTATTTGAATCCATTTACAGTGTTATTGCTATAATTAAATACCCGTGCAACGCCGGGGCATCAGCTAGTAGAAAATATAGTGACTGCATTAAACTGGTATAAAGTGTGGGGCGCTGTGAAAACTTGAAAAAATAAAACCATTGCTCCTCAGAGCCAGACCAGGTGGATTCAGAATTCTATAAACGTTGCATACACTTATTTTGGGATAAAGATGATGAGATTAAAAAACTTGTAATACAGCGAGGTCGTATGACCCTGAGTAGCACCTATTTGCCGAAATTCCAAAAACGTAGGAACTAAAGGAGTTTTAGGACTCCTTTTACGAAGGCGCGTTAGGTCTTTAACGCACGGAATAGCGTGCGCTAAAATGCTGCACGCGCTAGCTGCCACCGCCTCCTCTTGAGCAGGCGGTAGTTTTTCGGCTAGGGCGCGCTATAGCATGCGCTAAACCGGTACGTGCGTTAAAAATGCTAGCGCACCTTCATAAAAGGAGCCCTTAAACTTTAAAGGCCAGTCCAATTTTTTTAAACAATAATGTAACTGAAAGCATCTGTAAAATTCGGCAGAAGAAAGGCCAAATTTAGATTGCAGTTGTTGAAAGGTCAGTAGAGATTTATTTTCTATAAGTTGACTAATCTTTTATATATATAAAATCGGAGGTATGTATGTGTGTATGTATGTGTGTGTGTATGTGCCGCGATCACGCAAAAACGGGTTGACCGATTTGAACGAAACTTGGTATGCAGATCCCTCACTACCTGGGATGATATGTTCTGGGGGTCTCGCGGCCCACCTGCACACGTGGGCGGAGCTACAAACAGAAAATCAGATTTCACCCATTCATGTCAATGGAAAAAATGTAAAAAGCTGCCATTCTCACTGTAATTCAAAAACGGCTTGACCGATTTGGACGAAACTTGGTATGCAGATCCCTCACTACCTGGGGTGATATGTTCTGGGGGTCTTGCGGCCCACCTGCACACGTGGGCGGAGCTACAAACAGAAAATCAGATTTCACCCATTCATGTCAATGGAACAAATGTAAAAAGCTGCCATTCTCACTGTAATTCAAAAACGGCTTGACCGATTTGGACAAAACTTGGTATGCAGATCCCTCACTACCTGGGGTGATATGTTCTGGGGGTCTCGCGGCCCACCTGCATAGTGGGCGGAGCTACAAACAAAAAATCAGATTTCACCCATTCATGTCAATGGAACAAATGTAAAAAGCTGCCATTCTCACTGTAATTCAAAAACGGCTTGACCGATTTGGACAAAACTTGGTATGCAGATCCCTCACTACCTGGGGTGATATGTTCTGGGGGTCGCGCGGCCCACCTGCACACGTGGGCGGAGCTACAAACAGAAAATCAGATTTCACCCATTCATGTCAATGGAAAATATGTAAAAAGCTGCCATTCTCACATTAATTCAAAAACGGCTTCACCGATTTGAACGAAACTTGGTATGCAGATCCCTCACTACCTGGGGTGATATGTTCTGGGGGTCTCGCGGCCCACAACTCTATGTTGCTTGCTCAAGGGCGGGTTCACCCAAGAATTTATATGTTCTTGCTCCAGGAGGTGAAACTAAAATTGTTGTTTATAATCACGTTTTGCGTTAGTTGTAATGTATTCATTTTGTCAAATATTTCACATTATTATTTGAATATTGTACTTTTTATTAAGCTGTAAAAAAATACTTTCATTCACCACTATAAAGTATCTTTATTTGAATCCATTTACAGTGTTATTGCTATAATTAAATACCCGTGCAACGCCGGGTCATCAGCTAGTATACCAAATATCTTTTGCCATCCATGAACACCAGTGTAATGGTTCCCCTCTAACAACAATATTTGAATTGTGCCAAATAGGAGCAGAAAGAGGGTAGAATGTCGACTATGCATGCTAGGATCGGAGCATCAAATGATATCTGTGGCTGGCGTACAACTATAAAATGCCTTGCCTGGTATCCTGTGGCTTTGTATGGGGAGGATGAATTTTAAGAAAATGCTGAAAACTCAATTATTTGCCAATGCCTTCTTATGCTAAGATATATTTCAGTTGATAATTGCCTTTTAGAATTCTTCTGACATCAATGTATGATTTAAAGCTTCTTTGTACTTCTGAATTGATTGAATTTGTGCTCTATCCCTATTATAACAGGGACGATTAACGATGTTGTCTTAACATGTCTATGTCATATGTGATAATCGGAGGGAAACAAGATTTTATGTATGCGATATGGAAACCGCATAGTTGTATGCAGTATACAAATTTTTTAATAACTAAAAAGCATACTATAAATAAATCAACATAACTTCTGTAATTGCACTTTTATTAGAGGCTGGTTGTACTGAATGATACTATATTGATGGCTCATTAATCTAAGTACTGCAGTTCATACATTTGGAATGATGACAGAAAGGCATTTTGAAATGTGTCATGGAAAGGAGATCAAGAGATACTGCCTAATTAGAAGTCGCCGTGGGATCAGACTGAAAAGTACATACTGGTGGGCAGAAGAACATCTGAATAGTTCAACATTTTCTTCAAACAATTATGAGGGCATTTTAAATGTCTCTTGAATAAACTTGATGGCCTGAAGTTAGGATCCAAAGTGGTGAACTGGATTAGAAATTGGTTGATGGACAGAAGCCAGAGAGTGGCGGTTAATGGAATTTGCTCGAAGGAAGGAAAGGTGAGTAGTGGATTGTCACAACAATTGATGTTGGGGCTGATTCTGTTCAATATATTTGTGAGCAACATCGCTGAAGGGTTAGGAGGTAAGGTTTGCCTTTTTACGGATGATGCCAAGATTTGTAACAGAATGGACACCCCCGAGGGAGCAGAAAACATGAAAAAGAATTTGCAAAAATTTGAAGAATGTTGTGTGATCGTGGCACTAAGGTACCCCCCCTCTTCAAACCCAGCATGTACTCAAAAAGAGGGAGAAAAAGCCTCAGACTAATGTAGTAGTATAGAACTAAAAAGGTACAAATCAAAACCGCTTTTGATACTTTCACAAAAAAAATCGCTAACAGAACAGCTCAGGTTTAGAAAAGGGCAAAGTCATCTGGAGGCACGTTCAAGGACTTAGCTGTCAAAAGACGACTTGAGCTCCAACGCTGTCACGTCTTCTACAATCTTCCCTTACCTTGTTTCACCAAAGTTTGGCTCATCAGGAGAACAAACAATACAGCCTTTTCAAGGTCAGGGAAGATCTTTCTCCCTCCTTCCACCTTACCTTCGTGTCACTTTAGTAAAGAAACTTACTGAAGCCGGTGAAGCCTGCCTGCCTGCAGTTGCGTGTGTGTGTGCGGAAGCTTCTCCTCTGATGCAGCTTCCGGTCAGATTCTGTGTAGGACACCCGGTCTCAGCAGCTGCCTAAGTGGCTTTTGAGAATCATACACAGGCATCCTATATATAATCCCATCTGTCCTAATGGCTCGATGCCTAGTTACCCTGATTCTCTAACTAACATTCATGTCACAGGCACCGGTTAGAGAATTGTGTTGCTGCTGAGCTGATTGCAGCAAGGGAATCTCCCTGCTGCAATCAGTTTTGTGGTTGCAGCAGGGAATCTGTTCCCCCCCCCCCGCCCCCGGCGAAGACGACCAGCAGGAAAGAAGCCCACTCTCTCCTGCCGGAACCTTTGAAGCCCTCCCACCCCCGAATGCCCACCGGCAGGGGGAGTGCCCAATTCCTCCTGCAGCCACCCCCCTGAGACATCCCCCAGCAGGAAGGATAAGAACATAACATAAGAATAGCTTTACTGGGTCAGACCAATGGTCCATCAAGCCCAGAAGCCCATTCTCACGGTGGCCAATCCAGGTCACTAGTACCTGGCCAAAACCCAAGGTGTAGCAATATTCCATGCTACCAATATAGGGCAAGCAGTGGCTTCCCCTCCTTCATGCCACCTCCTCCCCCTCTCCCGAAGATCACCAGCAAAAGGGATACCCAGTCTCTCCTGCTGGAAACTCACCCACCTCCCCGAAGATCACCGTCAGTCCCCAGGGCAGGATTAATTCTTCGAGATCCCCTGGGCACGCAAGTACACTGGGACCCCCTGGCCCTGCACCGCCCACACCCTGCCCCCATTTATCTGTTTTATTATTTACTTCTTTATTTCCACTTGTATTTATTTTCTTTTTTTAAAATTCAAAACAAAGATTAGCATACCAGTGCACAGTTTTTCTTCTATGCAACCCCCAAACATCTCTGATCAAATCCCCCTTCCTTCCCTTCCCACCTACTTACCCAGGACTTTAACTCTGAGCCCTTTCCATGCATATAGAAAAGTGTTCAAATATATTGTAAAGTAGTAATACTATTTGAAATATAAGTTTATATTAATAACCAAGTTTACGCCACCTCTCAACTGCCTCACTCTATGTCTGCCAACTGTAACCCATATGTATGTATAAACAACCAAATCTGTAACTCCTCTAGTACATTCCACTCCAAGTATGTTAACTTGCAACGTAACAACAAGACAAGCAGTTCACCAAAGAATCCAACATGAAACAAAAGAAGTTCAGCAGAAAATAAGGAGATTCAAATCAGGTTTATTCAAGGTGCTTCCAAGAACCATGCCCGATGCATTTTGCAAAAAAAGGCTAGTCAACGGTAACAAAAAACCATGTCTTTTATACAAACAGAACATAGAAAACACCTTCGCCTAGTATGAAATATGTAATCACAAAATAACCTCTCCCCCTTTTACAAAACTGTAGTATGGTTTTTAGCCACAGTGGTAACAGCTCAGATGCTCATAGAATTCTGATCATCAGAGCTGTTACCATCTCGGCCAGCGCTAAAAAAATGCTCCACAGTTTTGTAAAAGGGGGAATAAAATAAAAATACATAGACAAAGGTTAAATTTAACCACCAAGAAGCTGGACACTGCATACAATGCAACATCACTGAAACAGCGATGCATGTCCCCTAAAGCAAAAAAAATTAATAAATAGAATTTTTTTTTTCTACCTTTGTCTTCTCTGGTTTCTGCTATCCTCATCTTTTCACTCTCTTCCTTTCATCTTCTGTTGTTCTATGCCACTTCCAGAAACTGTATCCCTCCCCATTTCATCTTTTCCTTCACCCCCATTGGTCTGGCATCCATCTTCTCCCATTCCCTCCTTCAATGGTCTGGCATCTCTCTCCTCTTCTCTTCTTCCCTTATCTCTCCCACACCCATATTCCCATGGTTTGACATCTCACTTTCTCCTCTCCCTTCCCCCCACTTCCATCAGCATCAGCCCCCTTTCTTTCCCTCCAACCTAAATCCATCCAGTATCCTTCCCCCTTATGTTTTCTACCTTTCCCTGCACACCAATTCCATCAACATCTGCCCCCTTTCTCTTCCTCCACCACCCTTCCCACACGGCAATGGAAACGCGCCCCCCCCCCCCCAGCAACATGCCCCCACCGGGCATCGACGACAATGCGGCCGGCTCAGCTTCATGAAGATCCTGCAATGACTGTGTCTACCGGAAGAAGTAAGTGACATAGGAAGGGGATAGACCTTCCACTCCGGACAAACAATTCAATTTCACTGAAGCCACCATTGTAGTAATTCCTAAACCTGACAGAGACGCCACCTTGGTTAAAAACTTCCGCCCTATCTCTCTCCTTAACTTAGATTACAAGATAATGGCAAAATTACTTGCATTAAGACTTACCAAAGTGATTCCATCTCTTATACATAAAGATCAAACAGGGTTCATTAAACAAAGATATATAGGAGATAACCTGCGCCTCTTTCACCATATTAACGCTCACGCTAAAACAATGTCAGACCCTATAATAGGCCTAGCTATTGATGCTGAAAACGCCTTTGACCGGGTGGAGTGGCCTTTTCTTTTCTGTGTCCTGAAATGGTATAATTTTGGCTCATTCTTCACGAATTGGATAGAAGTGTTATATCACCAACCCACAGCTCGTATTCTGATTAACAACTCTTTATCCAATAAATTTTCCCTTCAAAGAAGCACTCGACAGGGCTGCCCTCTCTCACCATTGCTATTTAATTTAGTGTTGGAGCCTCTTCTTTCTGCTATTAGACAAAGCCCCTTAATTAACGGTATTCCTTCCTCTGATCGAGACTTCAAATTAGCAGCCTATGCTGATGATGTTTTAATTTTTCTTAGGAACCCTCTATCCTCTCTTCCTCATCTTATACATATTGTCAAACAATATTCCCTCCTATCCGGATACTCTGTCAATTGGGAGAAATCAGAGATCTTCCCTCTGAATGATAACATTCTTCAATCAGATCTGGCTCATTTTCCCTTCTCATGGTCACATGAAGCTGTGAAATACTTGGGGATTTTAATACATAAGGATCCGGTTCTTGCTCAAGATCTTAATATATCTAAAGTCAAAAATCTAGTTCTAAATACTACATCTCGATGGTCTCCACTTTTTTTGTCTTGGTGGGGTAGAATAGCATCCATCAAAATGACCCTAGCACCTCAAATTAATTACACTCTCTCTATGCTTCCTCTTCTATGCCGGAAGTCGTTTTTTCATTGGCTAAATAGGAAGCTATCTGAATTCATTTGGAACAAGAAAAAACCTCGAATTGCTCTCGCCAAGCTGAAAGCCTCTAAGATTAACGGTGGTCTTAACTTCCCGGATTTCTATCATTATTATATTGCTTCACTAGCTAAATATGGAGCTTACTGGGTTACTGACTCCTATCCCCAAGATCCTCCTACTTGGTTTGAAATGGAGTGCTTTTTATGCACGCCTTTACACATCTCCTGCTTACTAACGGTGTCAGTACCCAGACATTTGAGAAGGTACTCTTTGTTGGGTTCAACGCAGCATGCTCTTCATCTTTTAGATACATTAGCTGAGATCTCAGTTAATGTTAGCCCACTCATGTCTCTTTGGAATAATCCCAAAATCCAAAACCATGGCAAATCCCTCTCATGGAAACGGTGGCAGCGGGCAGGTATATGGTTTGCCCATCAATTGTCTACTCTTACTGCGTCAGTTCCTTTTGATATACTTTGCTCCACATACCTGCTGCCTTCTTCTGTTTATTCACAGTGGCTCTCACTCATTGGAGTGCTGTCTTCTGTGCATATACGTTTTGACTTCATGACTTCCAAAAATACTATCCACCATTGGTCTTTATTGACTCTATTAAAAGGCAAGGCTATATCTTTTTTCTATAATATTTTGAGAGATCATTCCTTCACTTTTTCACCTCAATCTATGAAACACTGGGATATTATACTCACCACTCCGCTTTCTGACATTGATTGGGAACTCTTTTGGTCTTCAACAAACCGCCCGCTTTTATCTTCTAGAGTTTCACAATCAATGTTCTTTATTATGTAGAATGCAGTATGGACCCCATTTCGCATGTGGAAAGCCAACTTAAAGCAAGACTCTGTTTGCTGGAACTGTTTGAAAGAGGAGGGAACTCTTGATCATATGTTTTTTCATTGTACTTTGGTCCGCTCCTTTTGGACTCAAATTTGGAACACCATACAATCTATCACTAACTGCTCGGAAGAGATCTCTATGGACATTATAATCCTTCGCTCTCAACATCCCTGTTTCGCACAATCAAACTGTCCTCCTAAGCTCATCAATACCATGTCTGTGACTGCTCTCATGCACATTCTGAAAAATTGGAAATCATCTTCGCTACTAGACTATACTTTTTGGTGGAACTCTCTGTGTATGTATCATAGATTTGAATCCTATGCATATGAGAATAAAATTACACTCCGAACCTCCATGAATTTGAAGAGCAAAAAATCACCCTGGTCATTCCTGGATTCCTATGTACGCTCTGCTTCGTAGACACTCCTGTCTTCCCTTCCTTTTCTTCTCTTTTCTTCTTTCTTTCCTTTCTCTTTTAATTTCTATTTCTGTTCTCCCTCATCTTTTTCTCATATAGTCTTCACAAGCAGTTCCAATACTTGGAGCTTTTCTTACTGCTATGGTCCTCTACAGTTAAATATATATTTGCAGATTCTTTATACACAAAGCTTTATTTTGTTTTTATGTATTTGAAATGCTCCCTGTATTTTTCAAAATACTCAATAAAAATTATTGAACTAAAAAAAAGGAAGGGGATAGACCGGCAGACGCATTCATCGCTAAACCTCCTTGGAGCTGTATTGGTCGCATTGCCATTGATACTGGCGGAAGGCCGCATTGCCGTCCGTCGATGCCGCAGGGACAGCCGGTGTTGTTGTCGTTGGGTGGGGGCCTGTTGCCGTCTGAAAACAAAAATTGGTATATTGGTAAGTTATCCTTCAGCGGCTCCCCCCCCCTGACTATTTCAGGCCCTAGGCACATGTCTACTGGGCCTATCCATTAATCCAGTCCCCCAAAGATATGCCCCCACTCCAACCCTCTCTCCAAGCCCCCACCCCACCAGTACTTATTTTTCATATTCCAGCTGGAGGGATGCTTACTTCCTCTGGCCGTCAGGCCTGTCTCCACAGAATGGCAGGCCTTCCCCTTCCCGGTGCATCCTGGGATGCATTGGGGAGTAGCTTAAGGCCTTGATTGGTCCAGGCCCCTCCCATAGGAAGGACTTTAGATACCTAGGTCAACTGGAATCTTAGGCCTCTTTCCAAGGGCATTCTGGGATGCAATGGGAGTGGCTTAAAATTCCAAATGGTCAGATTCTGTAGGCCACTCTCATGGGCGGAGATATCCAGGGCCCTATAGTAGATAGGTCAGTGATGAAGGTCCCTGTCAAAGTGGTGTCTATACATTGTTGATCTGTGAGGTCTAAGAAGCAGGAACGACTCCTGAAGACTCACATGGGGGTATCTCCTGCAGGGCTCCTTCTGATCTCTCTCTGCCTCCCACAGCAGAACTTCAACCAACACCAGTGCATTCATTCCATCCTTAACCCATCACCATAGATGCCTGGCACCAAATGCTAAAAAACTACAAAAACACTATCATAGAGAAGAAAAAAACCTTCTATGCCCACATTATAGATAACTCCTCCTTAAACAGCAACAAACTGTTTAAACTAGTCAATGACTTGTACGACACCCTGTCACTGTTACATCTGTCACAGTGCGCACTAGAAACAGGCAAAATCTCTATCACAAATCTCCTAAAGACACAAGCTAGTTAATTCTTAAAAATATTGTATCTGCTCTCAGATTCATTGTTGATATCAAAGCAAGGATTCTCAATCCAGTCCATAAACACCCAGATAATCTGGTTATCAGGAAATGCATGATAAATATTTATGCGATAGATTTGCATACCTTGAAGGCAATGAATACAAATCTATCACATACATATTAATTAATTTTTGGATATTCTAAATCCTGAATGGTTGAGTGTGACCTTAGGACTTTGTTTAAAAAAAAACCAAAAAACCCTGGCCTAAAATAACGAAGCTGCAAATCTTAGGATTCAAAGTTTGCATCTTCGAGTAACACAATAATCACTGCACAGTTATCATTTCCATAACAACACAACTATGCACTTATACAGTGATAGACAGAAATAAGGCCCTCTTTTACTAAGCCGCAACAGAAGTTTTTACCACAGATCCAGGGCGCTAAATGCTCCGATGATGGTCCGATGCTCATAGGAATTCTGTGAGTGTCAGAGCATTTAGTGCACCAAGCCACAGTAAAAACCTCCATTGCGGCTTGGTTAAAGGTGGGCAAAATACCTTTCTTGATTTCTCTGTTTATATTTTTCTTAGTCTGTCCTATCCTGGGAAGACAGGAGCTTATCAACTTGTGTTTTCACACATTTAAAGCTCTTATATAAATGACTGATTGGTTGGAAATTTCTTTGCAATGGATTGATCCATTTTACCCTCCTACCCCCCTGGCTATCCCCCCCCCCCCAACACACACACACATACACAAAATTCTCCTTTGGCTCTAGGCCAGTGGTCCCCCAAAGTCCCTCCTTGAGGGCCGAATCCAGTCGGGTTTTCAGGATCTCTCCAATGAATATGCATGAGATCTATGTGCATGCACTGCTTTCAATGCATATTCATTGGGGAAATCCTGAAAACCCGACTGGATTGCGGCCCTCAAGGAGGGACTTTGGGGGACCACTGGCCTAGAGCCAAAGGAGAATTTTGTGTGTGTGTGTGTGTGTGTTGGGAGGGGGGGGGATTACCAGAGGGGTAGGAGGGTAAAATGGATCAATCCATTGCAAAGAAATTTCCAACCAATCAGTCATTTATATAAGACCCCTGCTCTAGGCTATCTGAGTTAAAAAGTAACCAGGCAGTATTTCTGTTTCCCAATAGGCTGTAATAGCCGATAGACTTCAACAGCAAATGAGTCAAAATTAATATTGCATTGCCATCTTTATTTTGTTTTGTAGGAAAAGAAGATGAAACAGCTTTTTTTTGGTTACATTTTTCATCTTGTTTTCCAAATGAATGCACATCCCTATTAGAGAATGACACGGTGACAAAATTCATCACCGTTCCCGTCCCCGCGGATAACCGCGGGAATTAATCCCATGTCATTTTCTAGTGTCTATTTCAATCCTAATCCTTCTACACCAGCATTCTTCAAAGCAAAGCTTGCGGGTCAGTGGTTGAGGCCATTCGTACTCTGATTCTTCCCTCTCTCCTCAAAGAATGACATGAAGATGGTTTCCCGCGGTTATCCGCGGGGACGGGAACGGTGATGAATTTTGTCACCGTGTCATTCTTTAATCCCTATAACCTTATGCAGATGTGGAAAAAAGCAGCTTTAATGCTGTGAATCTAGCAAGTGCTTTCAGATATAGAAAGATAATTTTACCATTCTTTCCATGTCTTCTGTGGGGGTTTCAACCCAGAAGCAAAGGACAAGAAAAAGATATTGTCAAAGCACTTTGCAGATATTTAAAACATTGCCAATTCCCAGATGCAGTACAGACTCCGACAGAGAACTTGCACTGTTCTCTGCAGTGCAATTTGTAGCTTGGGCACATCCACCCTGGTTATACCTATTTATCTTCAACAATCACTTTCTAGCAGAGGCAGCTGGTACAAATGTAGTGTTTTTATAACTTTTTTTTTTTTTCAGGAATTTGATTCCTTCTTTTTCCTGATAGCAAAGGCAAGTAAATCAGACTGTTTTTATACTTAATAATATATGTATTTAGATGAATTTTTAAAAGTATAATTCGTGCCCATCCTCACTTCGGTTAACAAAATAAATATGCGTTTAGCATCAGAAAAAAAAAACTGGAATTGGTATGTAACAATCCCCTCCCCTTTATGAAGCCATGTTAGGCTTTTTGATCGCCGGCCATGACAGTTAAAGCTCCTACACTCATAGACTTCCTTTGAGCGTCGGAGTTAATACTGGCGCGGCTTGATAAAAGGGGGCATATATTGTGATCCATCACATTGTATTCACCTTGTGCTTGAGCACCATTTCGCTGGCCAGGAATGGCTCGTGGATGGCCAAATAGCACATAGTTGGCTATCTGCTGATATTCGATGGGAGAAAGGTGCTATATCCCACAGAATATCTCAGTCAGATAAAATTACAACACTAATGAACTGGTCAATTACCTAACAACTGGATTACTTGCTCAGTGGTACAAACTAAATCCAAAGTTCAACATAAACCGCCATGTTAGGATTAAAGCAAAGTCGTGATCCATGTGGGAACGAGCTAGCAACATTTTTGTGGGCAGAGCAAAACTGGAGTATAATGACAGATTTATGGAGAAGCTGATGGACATGCTTACCTACAAGTATGAAATAAAGTGTAGTACTGATATGGGATGCAATTCTGCCTGTGTCAGTAGAATACAAATGACTGCAGCAGAAATACGAGTCCTGTGATTGAGTTAACCTTTATAAAAGGTCAAAGAGAGAAAGTTGGGAGATTCGGACCTCATTAGAATGGGCAAGTTGATTTCCCTGAGACCAGAAGACAAGAACTGCAGAAGGAAAAGCAGGCAAAAAGGATGAATAAAAGCAGAGAATGAAGAGTAATGAAAAGAACAGCAGAGGAACAAGAAATGATGGAAAGATCTGTGCTTGAAATGGAATAAGAAGACTTGGATGATGTGGTGGAAGAACCAATGGAGGAAGCTCCTGTTGCTCTACAGCAGGGATGTCAAAGTCCCTCCTCGATGGCCGCAATCCAGTCGGGTTTTCCCAACCCCTATATGTCCTGTCAGTCTGTCCAAATTAGATTGTAAGCTCTTCTGAGCAGGGGCCGTCTATTAAATATTAAATGTAAAGTGCTGCATATGCCTTCCAGCACTATAGAAAAGATAAATAGTAGTAGTAGTGGTGGGACTCAGTCATTCACTTGGACAATGCTTTGGCGATTGATCAGAACAAGGTGAAGAGGGTTCAGGCGAGTATCATGAAAAAATTTGGATGCACAGTTGGAGGTGGAACTGAAGCGGAATGGCATAAGTTGCATTTTCTTTTATGGTCATCGTGATGACACCAGGGTCATGTTAAAAGCAACAAAATATATCTAGGGATGGTAAAAGATGAACATTATACAGTTTATGTGGAACCCGGAGGTAGATATATGTGGCATTTTGTTCCCACAAAAGCAACTAAAGAAAAGACTCAGGCAAAATAATTTTTGATAATTGGGTTGCATGCCGAGAGACGGAGGAGCAGGTAAAGCTCTTCAAGCTATTTGGAGGTGATTCCTGTAATGTAAACACTGGTTGGGAGGGAGGATTGGTGCATTATGTTGAGTTAAAGCTACAAAGGAAGTTGGTGTGCATTGTCTGTAACCTGCACACAGGGGAACAACCATCCAGGCACTTGGTGACTGCTTTAGTTGGCAAGATGTTAACATCAACCAATGGGCAGGTCCCAGTGGAAATATGCTGGATTCTGCTACTGAACAGGAAATATATCTGGATTTTTCTAGGAGACAAGTATTAAATTTTCTATTTCTCAATTACAAAAACCCCAGGAGGTTACTTTAGATGCGATTTGGGACCTAGTCGCTAAATCTTCCTAAATCGATAAACCCACATTTTCAGCAGATAGAAGAGAAAATAAAGTCCCAGACAAGTGAAATTGAAAAACTAAAAACTGAAATGGCTGGTTCTAAATCAGCAATGGACAATATTAGTCAGGATGTTAGAATTACTAAACAAGTTCAAGAAACTATTATCAAAGACAATATAAATCTCAGAAGGAATGTAGTATTTCTAGAGAACACTTCAAGAAACAACAGTCTGAGATTAGTGAACTTCCCTAGGGTAACTACGGTAACCCCTAGGAAAATGTTGACGAGATATATAATGGAAGTTTTGGAAGTTACAGAGGAGGTTATACCTCCATTTTCACAAGTCTACTACCTACCTAATAATCTTCAAAATCAATAAGGGAAACAAACAGGAGACTATGAATGTATCCACAATCTTAGAGATGTCTGAAAATGATCTGGCGGTACCAGCAACACTGCTTTTAACGGTCACTTTGGCACCGGATAAAAACTTTCTCCTAAGATTATTCTTTAAAAATAGACAGAAAGAATTTTTAGTTCTGAAAATTCAAATGTACCCCAATTTGTCTAGGGATACCCAAAAGCGTTGTAGAGAATTTCTATTGTTAAAACCAGGAGTACTAGCCCTTGGGGCGACTTTCTATTTATGCCACCCATGTAAATGCGTTGTACACTATTCTTCACAAAAGTTTGTCTTTTTTGAACCCTTTCAACTGTCTGCGTTTCTCTCTATGTCACGTATAGAAATAGAAAAAGATAAGCCCTAAAGCCCTAAAATGAGAAACAGTGATTTTCCCTCTGTCCAGCTAATCTAGCCTATGTTCTATTTAAGTTTTCCTTAGTTCATTTAATATATCTTGGATCTACTAAAGGTGGACTTGAGCTGGGGACTAAGCTAATAATTTTGTTCTTGTTTATTGATTATATGGAATAATTTTTTTTTCTTTCTTATGTTTAGATCCTGCTTTCTGTACAAGTTTATACTTGATATGTTTAATCTAAAATTGATAAATAAATTTTTTTAAAAAATCTGGATTTTTCTAAGATCTCTGCTGGCCCTGATCTTCCTCAGCTTAGTGATAAAAGACTTAAGCACAGATCAAACACGGCTAAAGAATTGTAACTCTTCCCTGTGAACGCCATTCATCAGGCAAGTCCCTTATATCCGTACCCTTCCCTCCACTGCCAGCTCCAGACTCTGCCCCTTTTATCTTGTTGCACCGTATGCGTGGAACAAACTGCCTGAGTCATTACATCAGTTTCCGTGTCAAGTAGTATTCAAATCCAATCTAAAGCCCAATTTTTAAGCTGCTTTCAATGCCTAACTTCCATTCACTGTAAAATTACCTATGTCCATCCTATCATTCTCTCTGCAAGAAACTCCTCAACCCCTATATATCCTGTCTGTCTGTCCAAATTAGATTGTAAGCTCTTCAGAGAAGGAACTATCTATTACATATCAAATGTACAGTGCAGCATATGCCTTTCAGTATTATAGAAATGCAGTAGTAGTAGGTGTCTTGCCAAAGGATCTGGCATTGTTGGAAAGAGGAACTGTGTCACATATCAGATGGGAGAGAAGGGGAAGCAGTCAGATGCGCAGGTGGTATTCTCGTCCATCCTCCCTGTCGAGGGTAAGGGCCAGGTCAGAGAAACATGCATCCTGCAGATCAATGTGTGGCTACGTTGATGGTGTCGTCGAGAGTGTTTTGGCTTCCTGGACCACGGGATGATTTTCCAAGGGCTGCTGGATGATAGATGGTATCCATCTATCAAAGAAGGGAAGTGTCTTCAGCGGCAGGCTGGCTAATCTACTGAAGAGGGCTTTAAACTGGGTGATCAAAGCCCCCAAGTGAGTATAAGTCCTCAGGTAAGTAAATCACTGAATATCTCTACACAGATGGGAAAAGGGGGCAATGTTTGGAAAGCAGTATATACTAATGCTCAAAGTATGATTCTGGATCTAGAAACTGTGATAGAAGAAGATGAGTTGGATATAGAGGCGATCACGAAGACGTGGTTCATGGAGATCCACGACTGGGATGTAGTTATACCAGGCTATAATCTGTTCAGGAAAGACAGGGTAGGAACAAAAGGAGGGGGAGTAGCGTTAAATGTTAAAGATCATATTAAAGCCACACAATTGCAGGATCTTCAGAGCAAGGAAGAGGCACTGTGGAACGGTAAATATATTTACATTGGTGTGAAATACAGGCCTCCTTCACAGATGGAAGAAGTGGACAGAGATTTATGTTCAAATATATTTATTGATTTTCAAATCATATAAACAAGAATACCTTGTACAGAAAGCAAATTAGCAATTCTAATTAAAGCAAGAAATATTTCAATAACATTAAATCATATATTGACTAAAATGCTCAAGTCCTCTAAATTGGATCCAAGATTTCTTATATAATAAAACCAAAATTAAAGAATTGAACTTAATGTACACTCTTTCATAAAGTTAGCTGGAAGGCTGATTGCTGGGATTGACCTATAGTCATAGAGCTATGATTTTTCTACCTCCGATCGGGAGAGCGCTAAAAAAGAAATCAACTGGTTCGGCTCAAAGAAAACATATTTAACTGATCGGTGATGGACTATACATTTACAAGGGTGTCGCAAATAAAAAGTAGCACCCAAAGATATAACACCTGGCTTCAACAAAAGAAATTCACGACGACGCCTTTGCGTCTCTCGTGATAAATCAGGAAATACCTGGACTTTACAACCCATAAATTCTTTCTGTCTATTTTTAAAGAACAGTTTTAACAACCATACTTTATCAATAGAGAGAGCTACTGTTATTATCAAAGTACTCGGTTCTACAACCTCTTTGTCTGATTTTTCCAATAACTCTGATACATCCAATAGTCCTTGATCCGACGGCTTTTTTGGTAATTTAGTCTTATTAGGTAAATAGTAGACTCGTGATAAAGGAGGCAATGAATCCTCTGAGGCCCCCAAAACTTCAAGGAAATATCTTTTAAACATTTCTCTAGGAGGTGTCAGTGGAAGCTTAGGAAAATTAATAATTCTTAAGTTATTATATCTAGAGTTGTTTTCTAAGTTCTCCATTTTTCTTCTAAGATTGATATTGTCTTTCATTAAAGATTCCTGTAATTGTTTGGATGATTTAATGTCCTGTTCAAGCTTTTGAACCAAGAAATTAGAGGCAGTCATATCCTTTTTCAAATCTTTAAGTTCAGTAGAATGTTGAGATAATTTCCCCTCAATTAACTGAAGTTTGGGACTTATGGTCTTCACTAGTCCGGCCATAAGATCCCATAGTGAGTCCAGAGTTACTTCTGAGGGTTTTTTCAAAGAAAATACAGGTAAAGAAATGTCATAGTACTCACCGTCCAGTTGAATACCTTTACGCTGTCCCTGAAGGTTAACTCGCCTCTCAGCTGATTCCCCCTCAGCTTCTTCAAAGGAGCTCATATCCCTAAGAGCTCCTGTCAGCAGGCTCTGAGATGGACTACTTGCCTCAGGGGAAGACAAGTCCCCGACCTCCGGGGTTTCCCTACCCCTTGGAGAGCTGCTTAGCTGAGGTTGCGGGGGCGGCGCCCTAACGTCGGGGCTCAACGATGTCTCCAATCCCGGAGGAATCTCGACGTCCTCACTGACGCCGCCACTCCTCTGCGGGCCTCCCTCCGACGCCGAAAAAATACCCTGCATCCGCCTGATGAGTTCCCCGATGTCTCCAGCCGCGGGGGTGGCCGTGGGCCGCGAGGCACCAGCGGTGCTACGGCCCCTCCGTTTAGGCATCGGGTAAGTAATTGAACCGCTTACAAATTGTTTCAAAATTGTTGAAGAAAAAATCCTCAGAGCGGCTTCTCAGCGCGTCCAGCCCGACGCCATCTTGGATCCGAAGTGGACAGAGATTTAATAGTAGATATTCAGAATATATTTAAAAAGGGAGTTTTACTAATAGGTGATTTCAACATGCTGGATGTTGATGGGATATCCCTATTGCGGGGTCTTCCAGTAATAGGGAGATCCTGGATTCTCTACAATGAGAACTGTTCCAGCATTTGGTAATGAAGCCCATGCGGAATGGGGTCATACTGGACTTAACGTTTACAAATGTGGAAAATGTTTCTGATGTTACAGTGAGTGATCATCTGGTATCCAGTGATCACTGCATGGTACAGTTTAATATTGAGACAGGTATAGAGAAGGCTCATTCAAAAGTAAAGATTCTAGACTTTTAAAAAATGAACTTTGTTCAGATGGGGGATTATGTCAAGGAATTGTCTGGATGGGAAAATCTGGAAGGAGTAGAAATGCAGCAGGCAAAACTGAAAGGAGTTATTATAGGGGTGACATACCTTTTTATGAGGCAAGTAAGTAAAAGTAAGACAAAACGAAGGCCACTTTGGTTCTCACAAGTAGTAGCTGAGAAGGTAAGGAATAAGAGGTTAGCTTTCATAAATACAAAAGATTGCAGAAAGAGGAAGACAGGCAAAAATATCTGGAAAACTTAAGAGACTCAGGTCAAGAAGTCAGGAAAACAAAGATACAAATGGAAGAAAAAATAGCTGATTTGGTAAAATGGGGAGACAAAACCTTTTTTAAATATATCAGTGATAGGAAGAAGTGCAAAAATGACATTGTGAGACTCAAAAGTGAAGGGGAGAAATATGTAGAAGCTGATAAAAAAAAAAAGACTGAATGGCTTAACAAACATTTCTTTTCTGTGTTTATAAGAACATAAGAATAGCCTTACTGGGTCAGACCAATGGTCCATCAAGCCCAGTAGCCCGTTCTCACGGTGGCCAATCCAGGTCACTAGTACCTGGCCAAAACCCAAGGTGTAGCAATATTCCATGCTATCGATACAGGGCAAGCAGTGGCTTTCCCTGTGTCTCTCAATAACAAACTATAGACTTTTCCTCCAGGAACTTGTCCAAACCTTTCTTAAAACCAGCTACGCTCTCCACTCTTACCACATCCTCTGGCAACGCGTTCCAGAGCTTAACTATTCTCTGAGTGAAAAAAATTTCCTCCTATTGGTTTTAAAGGTATTTCCTTGTAACTTCATCAAGTATCCCCTAGTCTTTGTAATTTTTGATGGAGTGAAAAATCGATCCACTTGTACCCTTTCTACTTCACTCAGATATTGATGCCCCTGTATAGGACTCTGGTGAGACCTCATTTAGAATATTGTGTACAATTCTGAAGACTGTATCTTCAAAAAGATATAAAAAGGATGGAGTTGTTCCAGAGGAAGACTACTAAAATGGTGCATGGTCTTCATCATAAGGCAAATGAGAATAGACTTAAAGATCTCAGGAAGTATGCTTTGGAGGAAAGATGGGAAAGGGGAGATATGATAAAGATGTTTAAATACCTACTGTATGTGGCATAAATGCTCATGAGTCGAGTCTCTTTCATTTGAAAGGAGGCTCTGGAACGCGAGGAGATAGGATTAAGTTAAGAGGTGATAGGCTCAGGAGTAATTTAAGGAAATACTTTTTTACTGAAAGGGTGGTAGATGTGTGAATCAGTCTCCTGGAAGAAGTGGTGGAGACAGAGACTGTGTCTGAATTCAAGAAAGCGAGGGATAGGCACATGGGATCTCTTAGAGAGAGGAAGAGATAATGATTACTGCGGATGGGCAGACTGGATGGGCAATTTGGCCTTTATCTGCCATCATGTTTCTATGTAACAGCTCTTAGGTTAATGGGAATATTTCCAAGCATAATTTGAAAGAAGCGAATCTGAAAAATGTAAGAACGATTGTATAGTTCTGTGTTGTGGTTTACATGGTAAACTGGTTCAGTATAAATTGGACACAAGCTCCTAAGCAACTCCTTTTCCATCTGCAACTGTTGAATGAACAATGTGAAGAAGAAAGAAAGAAAGGTAGTCATGCCTACAATGAGAAGGTCAGCTTGGTATGATTATGGTCAGCCTGTTGTGCATCCTCTCTCCTTTTCTTTTCAACCTCTATGCAAATGTAATCATGATGAAGCTGGACTTAGATGATTCGAGTGTTGGGGTGAAAATAGATGGAAGAACAATTAGCAATCTTGGATCAAATATGGACATGCAAGAATGTCTCAATCACTATCTAAGACTGATCACGGCCATTGTGTTCCAATCGCAACATATGGCTGCGAGACATGGACACTCACAAAAGCAGATTTAAAAAAATTGACGCCTTTGAGCTGTGGTGCTGGAGAAGACTTCTACGAATCCCATTTGCAGCTAGGATCACCAGCAAAGATATTCTTGACCATATAAACCTAGAGTTGTCCCTGGAAGGCAAGATTATCAGACAGAAACTAACCTATTTTGGACATGTGATGAGGGCAAATTCACTAGAAAAGGAGGTGCTTCTCAGAATGGTCAGTGGTAAAAGGAAGCAGCAGAGACCAAACGACTGTTGGCTGGATACCATCAAGAATGACACGGAAATGAACATCAAGCAATTGAAAGAAGCTGTGGAAAACAGGGAAGCATAGTGAGGACTGGACTACAGAGTATCCAAGGGTTGGACATGATTGACTGGATAGTAGTAGTAGTTGTGTAGTGAAAAGATGCAGTTGAGAAGATACTGAAGATCCAAAGTGTAGGAGATGAGAAGATACAGCTTGATGACAGCAGGGTGAGATCAGTGAAAACACCACCCATCAACACTGAGGCAACTGCACTCACTCAATTTCTTGACTGGAGCTCTAGAGTCTCTGAGCCTCTTACCTGTACCATAACAGCAGAGGTCAAGGCATTTCTGAGTAAGCCCTTGGTGGTTCCAGACTGGCCATCCATCATACACCCAGTCCATAGAAAGGTGTGTAAAACTGATAACTGAGGCTGCTAGTTATGTTTACAACTGGGAGAGGAGGAAACATTATGGGCTCCTTTTACAAAGCCACAGTACTGGCTGTTGCTGCGATAATCGCTCCGATGCCTATAGGAATTTAATGGGTGTTAGAGCATTTGTAAAAGGGGGGTATATTAGGGGGTTAGATAATCAGCAAGGTGATCAGATGCCATTATAGAATTCTTATCTAATCTAATGATTCATTTCTATACCGCATAACCAAAAAGTTCAATGTGGTTTACATAAATTTTAAAATACCATACAAAAGGATCAGATTAGTTAAATTCTAAACAGATGAGTTTTCAATTGCTTTCTAAAATCATAATAAGACTCAGAACAAAAGTAGCAGAGGTTTTAGTTCCCTGTCCCGGAGAGCCGCTTGGTAGGCGAGCAGATGGTGATGAAATGTTTCATACCGACATCCTTTAGTTGAAGGAGAAGTAAACAAGCCATGAGTACTTCGCTGATGTGCTGCATTTTCTGCCTAGAATTTGGTGCAGTTTATAGAACTGATCTCTTTACCCTTAGTGAAACAGGAGCAGAGTATGTGCTGGGATTTCAAAATTCACTCTCTGCACATACTTTGATTCCCTGACCTAATTCACCTCCATCATACTGTGAAGCAGTGCTTGTACTGTTCTTTTTCTGAGTATTTGGGGGTGCTGAGGGACTATTCAAAATGCACTCTATGTGGGTCAACATACTATTGCACACACCCCTCCCTCGTGTTCATGTAGAGAAACAGGACAAACCACAGAATTAACTGCAGATTCGGTCAATACCAATGCTTAATGTCATTCCGGAAAAGTCAAGACAATTAAGCAAATAAGCCTTTGCTGAATAGAAATGTATTGGCAAGATAAGTAGCAGAAGGGCAAAATAAATGTTGCAATGAAAAAATTGTAACTTGTGTGTAAGGCTGAGATCTGGCAATAAGTGAAAACTCTGCTATGCTATTACAATACCTTGGAATTCCTCTAAGGGCTCTGATACAGCAATTTGTGAAAGAAATAAACCCTTTCTATGACTGCATTTTAATTTACATTTTAATTGTGATTAATCAAGTGATTAAAGTTCTCAGCCCAACCAGGAAGAGAATGGCGTGGATATAGTTCAATGAATGATCTGAAATACAGTCAAACCTCGGTTTGTGAGTAACGCGGTTTGCGAGTGTTTTGCAAGACGAGCAAAACACTCGAGCAAATCATGCCTCGCAAACCGAGCGTTGACTCGATTTATGAGCCCCCCACCCCCGAGAACCGGCATCACCCACACCACCAATCACGAACGCTCCCCCCCCCTCAAACCGGCATTGCCCACCCTCCCAAACCCAAGCCCTTACTCTGATCTGGCACCGGCACGCAGTACCAACCCACAGGATGTGCCGGTGCCGATGCCAGAAGGCCTTGAGCATGTGCAGATGCTCAAGGCCCAGTTCAGCTGCAAGAGGCAGGATTTTCAGGCACCGGCACTGGCACTTACTGTGGGTTGGTATTGCGTGCCGGTGCAAAATCGGGGTAAGGGGATTGGGTTTGGGCGGGTGGGCAATGCCGGTTCATGGGGGGGGGGCGTTCTCGGGCAGGGGGGTGCTGTCAGTTCTCAGGGGGTCACGTTCGTGGGGGGGGGGGGGTATGCCGGTTCTTAGGAAGCGTGCCAGTGGCCTTGGGGGTGGGGGGGTCATTTGGGGATGTAATGGGATGGGGTGGAGCAGCGCCAGTGGCCTCGGGGGGAGGGGGGAACCAATCAAGCGAGTTTCCCTTACTTCCTATGGGGAAACTCACTTTGATATACGAGCACTTTGGTTTACGAGCATGCTTCTGGAACGAATTATGCTCGCAAACCAAAGTTCCACTGTAATGTCAAAATATAGAATTTTGTTCCTGCACGTTGGCATTTAATAAAATAAGATAACACTCTTTTTCAGCTACAGTGGCAAATGGCACTCAGAATTTAGGAAGTTGGTTGTTTGGGCTGAGAACTTTTCAGCACCCCCTCCTATGTTAGGTTTTTTGTTTTTTTTTTTTTTGGGGGGGGGGGGTTCTAGTGCAGCTCATGACTCTGGTCAAGCCACTTAACCATCCATTGTCCAGAGCCACAAGGAGCTGGACTGGGAAAAAAATAAATAACATACCTCTAATTGTACAATGAATCACAATTACAAATTTTAATCAAAATGCAGCCCTAAAAAATTAAAGAATAAAACATAATGAAAGATAAGAAATACAAAATGCAAATTGAAAAATTAAAAACTAAAATATCTAAAACGGAATTGCCCCTGGAAGAGGTGGTGGACACAGTGAGATCTTTCGGAGAGAGAAAGAGATAATGGTTACTGCAGATGGGCAGACTAGATGGGCCATTTGGCCTTTATCTGCCATCATGTCTCTATGTTTCTATATAACATAGAAAGAAGACTTCTCAGAAGAGAGGTCACAAACTTATTTTTAGAAAAAGGTTCAATTACTGTGAAGGACACTTAGGTATACACTCAGAATATGTGTAGTCCGACCAAGAGCCAAAGCTCCTATAGCCGAACCCACCGTCCCATCACTGTGTATGGCTATTAAGTATTGAAAATAAGGTGTTCTTCTGAAATATCTGACTGAATTTTTCAATGGCAGGAAGGATAAAGAAATCCTACTTAACTTAAATTTGTTAGGAGGTCCCGACATGGGCCATGTTTCGTGGTCTTTTTCAAGGAACCCAGAGGGAAGAAATGGAAAAAATTCCAATGCCAAAGAAAAGCAGGGTGATGTAGACAAGATGATAATTCATAAATTTGAGAAACAGCTTCGTGGCGTGATGCCGGAGTTTCCAATGCTTTCTATGTTTCTATAACCATAAAGCTCTATGACATCACAATGCTGGTTTAAAAAGCCTTAGCCAACAGGGAGAGGAGGAGATAATGGTTACTGCGGATGTGCAGATTAGATGGGCCATTTGGCCTTTATTTGCCATCATGTTTCTATGTTTCTATAAACAGCCTTACAGTATTCATTGTCTACTTCAGAAAAGCATGCCTACTGCAAACCAAATTCTGCAGAAAATCAAGCTAGCACAGATTCTGAGCAGACATTAAAGTTGGAAAAAAAATCAAGAAAATCAAGCATTATGGTACCCCCCCCCCAAAAAAAAAAAAACCCAACAACTCTTTAATAATGTATAATTCATAACTTGGTATAAAAGTCACCGGCTTGATGCAGCCATGTTTTGGCTTGCATTTGCTTTAGGGCCATATAATGTTATCCTTAATGGGAAATCTGAAATGAAATTGTCAAAATTTCAGACATCCAGCAATAAGATCTAGTTGATTCTTTTCTGTAATTCCAAAACTGTTGAGCAAATGGGCATTCCCACGTGTTTCATATAGCATTTGTCTTAGTCAGTTCTCAGTAGATCTGAATTCAGCCATAGTGGCATTTTGCAAGAAATACTTATTGATTATATTCAGTGATGTAGATGGCTAAGCTTGAGTCCTATTGGCATAAAATTGTTCCTACCCCAATTTACAACACATCCACTTTCTCGATATAGGAAATATTAGAGTTTGGGTGAGACAAAATAGAAGCTGAAGAGAAAGATGTTTTGAGGTCTAGAAAGACTTTGATTCCCTTGGGCAACCATTGTCAGAGATTAACTTCTTTCTGGGGCTTGCATATCCCTACTAGTTTAGTTATTTATTTTGGTTTAATTGGGGTGGGGGGATGGGGGAGCACTGGAGGGATCAAAGAGGGTAGAGAAAAGATGATTTTTTGGCCCACCCTCTTTGGCTCAGGCCCACCCTAAATTGGCCTTCTGGCGATGCCCTTGCTCATAGGGGAGATCTTTTTCTTTTTTAAGGCAGGCTAGAGTCGGATGATAAGGATAAGCAGAATGAGTACAACACTCAGGAATTCACAAGTGAGACCAATCAGAAGCTCTAGAGCAGGGATCTCAAAGTCCCTCCTTGAGGGCCACAATCCAGTCAGGTTTTCAGAAATTTCCCCAATGAATATGCATTGAAAGCAGTGCATGCGCATAGATCTCATGCATATTCATTGGGGAAATCCTGAAAACCCGACTGGATTGCAGCCCTCAAGGAGGGACTTTGAGACCCCCCTGCTCTAGAGTGTAGGGAACCTACCAGAGAGGATACACTCCTAAGCACTAATAAACCTAGCGTGCATTCACAGTAGGCCAATCACGGCAACCCACATCATCAGGCTATGACTAGGAGCAATGCAAAGAAAGGAAGAGACTGCAACTCATGGCTTATACGAGGGGAGCATCCCAGAGATAAGTATATGATAAATACATTACAAATTCTGAACATCATGACATAAATGACCCTTTCTTCATCTAGATAAAATATGTAAAATTAGAAAAATAGAAATATTATGCCAAATAAAGGCCATATGGGTTATCCAGTCTGTCCATCCACACCAACCACAAAGGTATGCAATCCTTTTCACTCAGAGATCCTTTTTTCTTGATTTCAGATAACCAACCTCATCTCTACTGCAGGATTGTTCCACAAATCCACCACCCTTCCATTAAAAAAAAAATCCTTAGATTACTCCATAGTCTACTCACTCACATCAGTGGCGTACCAAGGGGGGGGGGGACGGTGCGCCCCGGGTGCCAGCCCTAAGGGGGTGTTCCCGACCTTGCCGTTCAGTCCCCCGCCACCCCCGAAGGACCGCTCGCCCCACTGACCTTCCTGCACCACCTGTGAAGCAGCCCGCAGCAGGATCGCAAAGTCAGCGTCAGCGATCCCTGCGCTGCTTCCTGCGCCGCGATCCCGCCCCTCCTCTGACGTCAGAGGAGGGGCGGGACCGTGGCGCAGGAAGCAGCGCAGGGATCGCTGACGCTGACTTCGCGATCCTGCTGCGGCTGCTTCATAGGTGGTGCGGGGAGGCCAGGGGGGCGAGCGGTCCTTCGGGGTGGGTCGGGGCATCAGGCCTTCAGGGTGGGGCGGGCGGGCAGGCAAGCAGGCTTTCAAGGGGGAGGGGGTGACAGGCAGGCGGGCAGGCCTTCAAGGGGGGACAGGCCTTCGGGGGGGGGTGCAGACCTTCAAGGGGTGCAGGCCTTCAAGGGGGGCAGGCAGGCCTTCAGGGGGGGTGCAAGCCTTCAAGGGGGTGCAGGCCTTCAAGGGGGGACAGGCCTTCAAGGGGGGGAAAGGCAGGCAGGCAGGCCTTCAAGGGGGGGACAGGCCTACAAGGGGGGGAGAAGCTACAAGGGGTGGGACAGGCCTTCAAGTGGGGGACAGGCCTTCGGGGGGGGGGTGCAGACCTTCAAGGGAGTGCAGGCCTTCGAGGGGGGGGTGCAGGCCTTCAAGGGGGTGCAGGCCTTCAAGGGGGGACAGGCCTTCAAGGAGGGGAAAGGCAGGCAGGCAGGCCTTCAAGGGGGGGGGAGAAGCTACAAGGGGGTGGGACAGGCCTTCAAGTGGCGGACAGGCCTTCGGGTGGGTGCAGGCCTTCGGGGGGTGCAGACCTTCAGGGGGGGACAGGCAGGCAGGCCTTCAAGGGGGGGACAGGCCTACAAGCGGATGGGACAGGCCTTCAAGGGGGGTGCAGGCCTTCAAGGGGGAACAGGCAGACCTTTAAGGGGGGACAGGCCTTTGGGGGGGACCATGATTTAGAAGTACACGGAGGGAAGGGGGTGTTCAAAGAGACGTGCATATGCCAAACTTTGGGGGGGGGGAAGAAATAATGGGTCTGAAAATAGAGGAGAGGGAGAGAGATGATGGACCATGGGATTTAGGGAGGGAAGGAACAGAAAGGGAGAGAAATTGGACACAAGGGATGGTGTGGAGGAGGGATAGAGATACTGGATAGGAGGGTAATTAGGAAAAGAAAGGGAGAGATGGTGGACTCTGGGATGGTGGGGAAGGAGGGAGAGATGCCGGATGAAAGGGAATTTAAGAAAAGGTGGATCTGTGGAGGGAGATGAAAAAAAGGAAAGATACCAGACTTCCTGGGAAGGGAAGGGAAATGGAAAGGGAGGACAGAGTTGGCAGATGGATGGTTAGCATGCAGAAAGAAGGAGACCCTGGCAAGCAAGTTATCAGAAGAAAACCAGAGCCTTGGACCAACAAGATTTGAAATATAACCAGCCAACAAAAGGTAGAAAAATTAATTTTATTTTCTGTTTTGTGATTATAATATGTCAGATTTGAAATGTGTATCCTGTCAGAGCTGGTGTTGGACTGCAAACGTGAGCTAGGATTTAACAGAAAGAGGAAAAGTCCTTTTTGTTTCTTTATTTTATTTACACCACAGCGCCAGTGTGGTTAGGAGAAGCCAAAGGGGGTGAAAAAGCTATAAAACCCACCAGGAGTTTTGAAAAAAATCACCCAACTGGGCAGGAAAATCGAATTGAAAAACCAATTCAATAGGGCTGAATCGAATCTAAATTTTTTTTCCTGTATCTGGCAGCATTAGTTTGCGCTACTGTCTTAGACTTTAGGACCTGGGATTGGGGAGAAATGGCATCCTCAGTACTTTATAATGCAAGTGAAACGAGGATTTGGTCAGACTTTTGAAGGGTCTGCAGAAAAAAAATATTGTATAGGCCGGGGACATGAGACAGCAGGAAATGGGAACTTTTCTTCCTTCTATTTTTGTGAATGGAAAGGCTGAGGATGTCAGAGAGTTCAGTTAAAATATGTGCTTTATAAGAAAATATAATAATGTGTTTTATAAAGTTTATAGCATAGCTGGCCTACCCAGTGAGGTGTTCCTAGTGGTGATGGTGGCAGCGTGTCAATGTGTTGAGAGGAAGAGGTGGTCTGGGAAATTCTGCTGAGCAAACTCCGGGCCCATTTCCACCCCCCAGTTAGTCCACTCCACTCAACTGGTTCACACACTGAGTGGGTCTTTGGGTGTTGTTTTGGGATCTCTTCCAGTTGGTTTATCTCCTTCTGGTCCAAGGAAGGAAACTTTGTTATCCTTAGCATTGACCTACAGAATATGTTTGTAACAGCGCTGCTTGTGTGGCATTAGGCTATGTAGTGATCGAAAGAAAAAAACAGACCTTTGCACATTTTTGCACTATATGGTGGGTGTATGAGGAGATTCACATTTCCTGCACAGCTAAGTCCATGTGAAGTTACCTTGTGCTGTATTTGACATCTAGCAAGGTCTCTGTTTGAAAGGAAAGATCTAAACTTAAAAATGAAGTGGCCAGAAGTTATGGTAAAAGCAGATAGTGTAGCTGGTTTTAAGAAAGATTTGGACAAATTCCTGGAGGAAAAGTCCATAATCTGTTATTAAGACATGGGGGAAGTGTCTGCTTGCCCTGGATCGGTAGCATGGAATGTTGCTACTCTTTGGGTTTTGACCAGGTATTAGTGTCCTGGATTGGCTACCATGAGAATGGGCTACTGGGCATGATGGACCATTGGTCTGACCCAGTTAGGCTATTCTTATGTTATGTTCTCATCTGTAGGGGCCTTTGTTTTCACTTCTTATTTTAATGTATTTTTTTTCTGGGAACTTATCAGTGTTTTTTATAATGGGAACAAAAATGGAAGAGAATTAATGTGTGTGGGATGAGGGGGTAACTAATTTCTTCAGCTAAATAATTCAATCCACTTCAAACAGACATAGGAGAACTCACGCACCATTCACACACCCTCCAACCAAAAACGTCAAAAGAAAAAAACTGTTCGACCTCCTAGCCATTCGAGCTGCAACACTCGACCCCCAACTCTACAACCAATTGACATCGACCACAGACTGCAAAACCTTCAAAAAAGAAATAAAAACCCTTCTATTCAAAAAACACATAAAACCGAACTAACACAATCAGAACTGTCCCAAGCATCACCTGCAACTACTCCATATGTACTTCTGATGTTATGTTATGTTATGTTTGGAATATAAGAAAATTTTCACTGCCTGTTTCTATTCTGACCATTTATTCTGTTTCATGGTCATTACAAAAAATATTTTTTTACTTAGGGGGGGGGGTGTCAAAAAATGATGGGCCCCGGGTGCCACATACCCTAGGTACGCCACTGGCTCACATTCATTCTATGAAGCAATGAACAGCGCATCACATCATAGCTGTTTATCTGAAGCACTCTGCCCCTGCTGAAAACTGGCCTCAGGGTTTCTTTGTAATATAGCTGATCCCTGCAGTACATTTTGCTCTTAGCTGCTTTCAATAGTTTCCATGAATATGATAAAAATACAGATTGATCTTCCAGAGTATCACTATTAATTATTCTTTTTTTTTTTCCAAAAAGTAAATTTATTAAAATTGATTCAGTAAATGTTTAATCTTTCACACAGTTTAATCCTGCTGTTTTCAACATTGCTTGATGACTGTTGATTAGCTTTTATGTTTAATAAGAGTTCATGACTCAGATGTTAGGTGTATCCTCCTTTAAAGAAATACACATTTTCTAAAAAAAAAAGTTATGAACATTACAAAGGAATTCTTGCTTCTGTTCTGAGCATGCTTTACCCATTTAGAAGCCAAAATGGAAGCTACTATACGAGTCTGATGTTCAAAGTGTTTATGATTTTAACAGTGACAGTTATGCCCAAACATTTGCCAGCATTTACACAGAAACATAGAAACATGATGGCAGATAAAGGTAGTAACTAGTATCTCTTCCTCTATCTAGGAGATCCCATGTGCCTATCCCACGCTTTCTGGAATTCAGCCACAATCTCTGTCTCCACCACCTCTTCTGGGAGACTGTTCCACACATCTACCACCCTTTCTGTAAAAAAGTATTTCCTTAGATTACTCGTAAACCTATCACCTCTTAACTTCATCCTATGCCCTCTCAATCCAGAACTTCCTTTCAAATGAAAGAGACGCAACTTATGCACATTTACATCACGTAGGTATTTAAATGTCTCTATCATATCTCCCCTCTCCCGCCTTTCCTCCAAAGTATACATAATGAGATCTTTAAGTCTGTCCCATACGCCTTATGAAGAAGACCACACAATTTTAGTAGCCTTCCTCTGGACCAACTCTATCCTTTTTATATCTTTTTGAAGGTGCAGCCTCCAGAACTGTATACAATATTCTAAATGAGGTCTCACCAAAGTCTTATAGAGAAGCATCAATACCTCCTTTTTCCTACTGGCCATACCTCTCCCTATCCACCCTAGCATCCTTCTAGCTTTCGTCATTACATTTTCAACCTGTTTGACCACCTTAAGATCATCACATGCAATCACACTCAAGTCCCGCTCTTCTGCCATGTACATAACTACCTAGATTAACTGGACAAGTCGGACTGCATAAAACTCTGCCCTATCTTTATTTAGTTTTACTTAGGCAGTTAAGTACTGAATATTGTGTTTAACTGGATAAGGGATAGTCAGTTAAACAAACCCAGATATTTAATGCCAGTGCCGAGTTATGGGATATCTAAAAAGGAAGGGAAGACGACAATTAAGAAATCGAGAACCACAAACTAAGAAGAGTTGAAATCGAAGAGATGTTTCCACTGAGATCTTTATTAATTGTATTCTGGAAACATAACAGACTCAACATTGCCAGTGTTTCGGCACCAAAGGGTGCCTTCTTCAGGAGTCTCTAAATAAGAAATTAGTATATGAACATATAATAAAATGTAACCAAACTAAAACATACAATGTAAAATATGAATATGCGAATGAGACATAAAAGCAAATATTAAAGTTAAAAATTAAAATGCATCCAGTCTAAAACATGAACATATAAATAACATAATTGCCACATATTGGTAATTAAAATTAATAGCAAAATACATGTTGGTTGTTAAAATCAATTGTAACAAGCAAAATACATACCCAAAACTTAAATGTATACAGGTGTAGGCAGAAATTTCCAGAACAAAGATCACCACCCAGCAAACACAAATTCTAAACATGTGGTGATATTTTCAAGGATTAGAATTTTATAGATGTTCTGTTGGATAAATACCCAGCTCTTCTCATTGACCGTAGTAGTATGCTGCTTAAGAACTTTGTAGAGCTCATCTCTCACCAGCAGCTCTCCAGAAGAGTGAAAAGTGGAGACAAGTTTTCAGCTTGGACCCTCTCTGTTAACCCAAATCGTAATCTCACCTCCTAGCAGTTTTATAAAATTACCTTGAGCATATAAATAAATGGGATGACAAGCACAGGTGTAATTACAATTTACACACGTGGTTCATAAAAACCTGTGTACATTTACACCTGCTCTTGAGGTACTGTAAATAGATATGGATTCATTTACCTATGATTTCTCCAGGATTTCTGCTAGTATTTTCTAAAACATATAGATGCCTGCATGGAGTTATAACATAGAGACCTTCGTGCCGTGGCTTAAAATTACCTTCATATGTGGTGAGAAGTTCAAGAGCATATCTGAAACTTTCTTCTGTGCCATGTATAGGGGCAGTAGTAAATTGGGAGCTCTGAACCGGCAGGAGCTGGCCTGTAGCCTAGATAAGCGCTGCAAAAAGACTCTTCCCTGACGTAATTTGATCCCGCGAAACATAGGCCACGTTGGACTGAGAGTAGCAAGCAACAGTCCTGGTTCTTAAAGAGCATAAGAATAAAGCTAAGTACTTTAAGCTCTATGAGGTTCAAAGGTTTACAGCACATATGCACTTTTTGGAATGACGCTTTATGAAATGGCACTTTAAGCACTAGTACACTTTGGCACTAGTGCACTTTCTGTCAGTCCAGAGTCTCTGAAATTAACTGTGAGGTTTAAATAGTTTTTATTATGAATGAAGTATACAGTCCCTCTAGTAGTAAATAGTATTAAGCAGTAATCTTAATGAAAAGCAGTGAATAAATAAAATTATATTTAATATTAGAAAGATGGTAGGGAGGATGGGTTCAAGCCAGTGATGTGAATGTGAGTAAGAGAAAAGAAATGTCTTTCTCTTTGAAAGAACCCTGAATGGGTGAAAATCTAATACAGTGGTACCTCGGTTTACGAGTGCACCAGTTTGTGAGTGTTTTGCAAGATGAGCAAAACATTTGCAAAATCGGTGCCTCGGAAACCGAGCATGGCTCGATTTACGAGTGCCCCCCCCCCCGCAATCCGGCACCCTCCCCCCCTGCGATCCAGCACCCCCCCGACACGATCCGGCACCCCCCCCGAAGTGATTGGGCACCCCCCCAGACGCTTCTTACCCTCATCTGGGCACCGCCACCGACATATCCTGTGCTTGGTGCCGGTGCCCAAAGATCGGCCTCTTCTGCTAGGCCTTGAGCATCAGAATGTGAACTCGCAGGCCTTGAGCATGCTCAGATGCTCAAGGCCTAGCAGAAGAAGAGGCCGATCTTCGGGCACCGGCACCAAGCACAGGACATGCCAGATGAGGGTAAGAAGCGGCGGGGGGGGGGGGGTGCCGGATCGTGGCGGGGGGGGGGTGCCAGATTGTAGCGGGGGGGGGTGCCAAATCGCATCGGGGGGGTGTGCCGGATCATGGGGGTGTGCCAGATTGTAGCGGGGGGGGGGGTTCCAAATCGCGTCGGGGGGGTGTGCCGGATCATGGCGGGGGGGGGGCCCAATCGCATGGGGGGGTGCCGGTTCACAGGGGGGCCTTCGGGGGGAGCAATGCCGGTTCTCGTGGGGGGGGGAAACGCATCAAAGCGAGTTTCCATTATTTCCCATGGGGAAACTCGCTTTGATAAACGAGCATTTTCGATTACGAGCATGCTCCTGGAACGGATTATGCTCGTAATCCAAGATACCACTGAACTCAATATTCTGAGGCTTGTTCCCATCTATAAATATAGAGAAAAAAAGAAATTATCTCCAGTGTCATTTTGGTTTATTTTGGTGGTTCTATATATTATATTCAATTGATAGGTAACCATCAGGTTTTTTCTACTTTTGTTATATCCCATTACAACTTAGCCATATTTTGAGTATCAAGCTTCCTAGAGTATACTAGGATAATATTATTTTTCAATCAACCTGGAATACATTAAAATTTATAAATACCTTAACTCTTATTCCAATACATCAATCTACATGTCAATTCCTATGGTTAAATTACAAGATACATATCAGCAAGTCTAAAATTCTCTGGAAACATTGGTTGCAGGCAGACATACGTACTCTAGATGATGTATTTTTAAATGGAAAAATGGTAGGTTTATTACAGCTACAGCAATCATTTGGCATATCAAAGTTTCAGAGATATAAATGGTTACAGATAAAACAGGCCATTCAGAAAGGGTTCCCTAACTTGAAAAATCAGTATAGCTTGCCGAGTCTATGTTTCCAGACAGATTTTCAAGGGCATCAGGCCATTAAGTGGTACAAATTAATATCTGAATATTTGGCAAAAAACCCCTAAAACAAGCTTAAAAAACATTTGGAGTATAGAAACAAAGCAGCATATTTCTGCCATGCAATGGCCACGGATTTGGACTTGGAGAATGAGATGTACAGCGTCGGCATCTCTGAGACAAATTTGGGGCTCCTTTAATCAAGGTGCTCTACAGGGGTTAGTGCGTCGGATATTTCATCATGTGCTAACCCCTGCGGCAAGCCAAAAACCTAACCGTTAACCGCCTACCACACCTTGATAAAAGGAGCCTTTGGTTTTTTTCTGTTATATAGAATTTTTTGGATACCTGTTCGTTTACAAAAGTTGGATAATTCAAAGTCTAATAGATGCTGGCACTGTCATCTTGTTATTTTATTGTCCATTGATGCTCAATTTTTGGAAATCAATATGGGGAAAAATTAATATGGTACTCGGTGTCTATAAACCACTGTCTTATGACGTGGTTCTATTTGGGACATTTTTGAAATTTAAGGGGTCCTTTTATCAAGCTGCGGTAGGGGTTTAACGCCGCTAATGCCTGCATTGAGCAGGCATTAGTTTTTTAGCCAGCTGCGGGGGTTAGCGCGTGATGAAATGTCCGACGGATAAAAGGACCCCTAAGAATCTAATAGACTCACATAAAACTAGACTTCTTCTGATTATGACGGGGGTGGCCATGCAATTGATAACCAGAAACTGGAAGAATTATGATAGACTAAACTTTTCTTTTTGGTGGGAATCACTTTGTTTGTATTATAGGTATAAAAAAAATGAATGCAGAACAATTGGGAAACAATAAAAGGTTTAAAGAAATATGGGGTCCGTTGGAAGCACATGTTAAATAGAAGATTGATTAAATCAGTAAAATCCTTAATTTATGGAATTTCTTGTTTTTTCCACACACACCCAAAAAGGGAGGGTGGAAAACGGAGGGGGGAAGGTGTAGGGTAATTTGTTTTAATATTTGTTCCAATACAAGTGCTGTTAATTGTTGTATTTATATGCATATTTGTTTGCACTTGTTATAAGTCTTGAAAATTAATAAAGATTTAAAAAAATAAAAAAATACTAATGTATTTGTTACAGCCCATTCATCAATCATATCAAGACATATTTGTAGCAGTCCTAAATTGGAGTCAGGCAAACTGTGTGGAAAAACCAATAAAATATCATCTGCCTATAAATAGCTCTTAATCTGATGTTCCTATATCCTTAAAGAAAAGAGACTCAAAAAATATTAAATAATACAGGTGAAAGAACAGAACCCCGAGGTATACCAAATGGACTTTTACAAAAGGATGATGAAGAAGAAAATGATACTTTAATGGCAGTGGGCTGGGGGAGGGGGAAGGAGAGGAGGGGTTTTTGCTGGGGCCGGCAGGGGGCCTCAAAGTCTCCATAGAGCAAGGGTGGGCAACTCCGTTCCTCCAGGGCCAGAATCCAGTCGGGTTTTCAGGATTTCCCCAATGAATATGCATGAGATTTATTTGCATGCACTGCTTTCAATGCATATTCATTGGGGAAATCCTGAAAACCCAACTGGATTCTGGTCCTCGAGGACTGGAGTTGCCCACCCCTGCTATAGAGCTATCAAAATAGTTATTTGGGTCTTGACCGATATTCAGTGCTGGGAACCTGCATAGCTAAGCTAAGTGGCTTGGAGGAGTGAGCTAGTGGTTAGGGCTGCAGCCTTAGCCCCGAGGTTGCAGATTCAATCCCAGGGCTGCTTCTTGTGACCCTGGGCAAGTCACATAACACTCCAAATCAGTATCAAAACTCCATTGCCACAGATACATTAGTCAGATTCTGAGCCCATCAGGACAGATAGGGAGAAATACTTGAGTACCTGAATGTGAACTGCTTAGGCTATAAGCAGGTGAATTTAGGATAGTTTGGGAGGAGTTCTAAATTTACCCCTGAGCTATGTAGGTCCCAGCAGTGAATATCTTTGGTACCCATATAACCCTTGGCTCCTCCCCAAGGCTGTTCCCTGTACTGCACTGACCTGTCCACTTTTTCTTGGGCCAGTCAAAGCCAGTACTCAGTGGCACTGTCCAGTTAAGTGCTGATGAATATTAGCAATTAAGTGGCCCACAGGTGATTTAAGCAGGCAGGAGCATCTCCTGCCAGTTTAAATGGTTTTGAATATTGAGGAAAAAGGAAAGAAGGTACTAAGCCTCGAACTACAGTAGAGCAAACAACAAAAAGAGGCACTGGAGATGTCAAATCCAACTCGTGGTCACAATGCTAAAATCCTAAAAATGCTAAAACAAAACAAAGTCCAGACTAGGATCCAAGTTTCGGCAACAATCGTCACCTTCCTCAGGGGACATCTCTACTCCACGAAAGAAGTGCCAGAATATTTTTAGCAATGTCTCTTGGTATAAGGAGTGGCTTGGTAGTTAACTGAATTACTGTCAGCTAGGTTGATGTCCCTAGTTGGGAATGTAACATTTGTTTTCCCACAAGAGAATTACTGATATATTGTAAGGTATATAGAAAAAAATGATCCAGCCTAAATTGACAGAGCAAACTGTAATTTCATTACACAGTGCAGCCCCATGGCATTCATAGCCTAATTAGTAGCACTGGGGAAATATTAGATAATTTATAAAAAAATAATCACGGTGTTTAATACAGCCTACATTATTAACAGAGATGTAAAAATAAATCCTCAGCTTCCCAAAGCAATGAAAAATGATAGTCTTGAATGAGTGTTTGTGCCTTCTTAAATAGGTGGCCTTGTAATGCAAGCTTACCAGTTCATAAGAAAAGTAGAACAAAAAAATGCAGGAAATCAAACTTGCCAAGAAAGACAAACTCAGAGCCAAAACGACTGTGTACAGGGAAGAACAATTATAACCTTTGTTCAGAGAAATTTAAAATGTACAGCTTGCAATTAGTATTCACATGGTGTTATAATAATGATATGTTCTATAGAATCACAAAGCCGGTTAATTGAAAGTAAACAACAGGTTTAAGTGATACTCATGCGCTAAACCATGTTTTGAATCGCATCCAAAGTAAAGTAACGATATAGCTTGCACTAAATATAACCTAACATATATTTCAAAATAATGTACTGTGCAAATATTTTACAGCAAAGTTATTTATATGAAATGTTTCATATAAACATGACAGTTTAAAAATATGCCAGTTGATCCTTGAGCTGCAGGAAAAGTGTGGTATTTGTGCATTAAGCATTGCTATTTCTATCTAATCATACTCACACTATTTCAGAGATCCTTTTACTACGATGTGCTTAGGGATGGCTATGTTTTAACAATGGAGTTTCCCCACATGATAAGCCCATTTCTAGCATGTCCCTAAAAGAGAGCTTTTTATTATTTTTTTTTTTTGCTGGTCCTACGAGAGACCTGCAAAATTTTTTCAGGAGCACTTAGCACCTGACTAGTACTCCAGTACACCTCTCCCTCGCAAAGCACCAGGGCCATCTGGGATTTGAACTCAGGAAGACATCTTGCTCCCAATATGAGAATCATATCCCTAGACTGGTGGTCTCTACTCTCCAACCTTTTTCATGTAAGGGCCATAGTGTAATATGAGTAAACTCTGAGGGCCACCAAAAGATTTCAAGCATACATGTACTACTAATTTTGTAAACCACCTTGACCTGCTTTTTCAGACTGGATATTAGTCAGCACAAAAGTACCAAAGACGATCGAGGTGATGCTGGGCAATCAAATCAAATCAAATTTATTGTAGGGCACAACCTAGGCAATGTTTCAGCTATAAACACTAGTCTCTGGGGTCTTCCCAATGCTGGTAATGAACAAATGAAAACCGGAAACTGAGGGCATCACTGCATTAAGATCCCAAAGTTAAAAGCTCGATTTCAGAGTGTCTAGTTGGCGTTAGTCAATGCCATGGTGTTAGATCTCAATTGATGCACAACTTGTTTTAAATTCCATGCTACTGGATGATAAAAACTCTGATATATCAGTCTCAAAACCTGCATTCCAGGCAACCAATGTAATTGTATTTGCATTAGTTTAACATGTGCAAACTCATTACATCTAATAATCATTCTAGCTGCTGCAAACCAAATACTGAGTGTGATTACTACTATTATTTATATTTTCTATAGCACTGAAAGGCATATGCAGTAGTAGACGGTCCCTGCTCAGAAGAATTTACAATCAGGATATACTGTATAAGGGTTGGGGAGTTTCTTGCAGAGAAAATGGTAGGATGGACAAAGGTATCTTACAGTGAGTGGGAGTTAGGTGTTGAAAGGAGTCTCGAAAAAGTGAGCTTTTAGCTTGGATTTGAATGCTGCTAGAGACGGAGTCTGATGTAATGACTCAGGCAGTCTGTTCCAGGCGTACGGTGCAGCAAGATAGAAGGGACGGAGTCTGGAGTTGGCAATGAAAGAGAAGGGTACAGATAAGAGGGGAGCAGAGGGTGAGATAAGTGAGCAGAGGTAAAGAGGGGCTGCAGAGTGAATGCACTTGTAGGTCAGTAAGAGGGGTTTAAATTGTATTCGGAAATGGATGGGGAACCAATGAAGTGACTTAAGGAGAGGGGTAATGTGAGTATGGCGGCTCTCGCGGAATATGAGTTGTGCAGCAGAATTTTGAATGGATAGAATGGGGAGAGAGATAGTTGAGCAGAAGACCTGAGAGAAGCAAGTTGTAGTAGTGGTGTCAAAAAGAAAGTTTTAAATACATAGGAGGATGAGGCAGTATATGGAAAAACAAAAGCCTGTTCGGTAATGATGGGTTACAACTTTCAGATACAGGAAAAAGGACCCTTAGGGAAAAATACAGGCAATACATTTCTAGGCATTCAAACTAGAAATTGGGGGTACTAAACGGAGGTAGATGAACTCCAGCAGTCACCTCCACCAAAACCTAAACCAACAGCAAAAGAGTGACATGAATAGAGAGAGAATGAAAATAAATAGTCTTAGCAACTCATCTATCAGCAAACGGGCAAGTGGGGAGAGCAGGCAGAAGGATAAAGAGTTTGAGAGAGACAATAAGGGCCGAATTCTATAAATGGTGCCATTGATGGCGGTTACCTAAACAATGATCGCCTATCGCATGCCAATCACCAACGGCACCATTTCTAGAATTGTGGCTTTATGAAAGGAAGGCACCAGAAATGTAGGCCAGGGTTTAAAGGCCTACATTTCAAGTGCTTATCTTTCACGAGAATCACAGCTATGGAGGTGCTTTATGACTAACGTGACCATTTATTTTTTTCATTAAAACGGGACATCTATTAATTGTCAGTCCCGCCCCAATCATATATATAGAATACGACCCATAGTTTGTAAAAATGTAAACAATGCTATCAAATAATTTTAAAAAGCTCCATAAAGGCAATAGTATAACATAATTCAAACAAAAAAATTGCGGATTTCATATCAACTCAATAAACATTTTATATTATTGGCCTTTGTTTTTGGGTGCCTCATTTTTTCTTTGTTTGCTGTTGCACATCTGTGAGGCTATTTTTTCCTGAATCATGACCATTAATTGGGAAAATGGAAAATTGGCCATTTTCTGGCTACACTAAAATGGTGTTAGCATGCGGAAAAGATCCAAATAAGGGCATAAGGCCACATTTTACCACGGCTTAGTAAAAGTGCTCCTTAATGATGTAGTAGACCAGGGATGCCCAAAAAGTCAATTGCGATCGACCAGTAGATCGCAAGGGCAACGTGAGTCGAAAACGGAGCCCATCCCGGGCTCAGTGATAGACTCACGTTGCCTTTGCATTCTCCCTGCTTCCTCGACACCGCAAAAGCCAGGCTCATGCCGGGCCCACAAGCCTCCCCCCCCCCCCCCCCGACGTCAATTCTGACATTGGAGAGGAAGTTCGAGGCCAGCCAATCGCTTCTTGGCTAGCCCGGAACTTCCTTTCCAATGTCAGAATTGACGTCGGGAGGGGGGGGGGGGGGGGGGAGCGGGAAGGCTTGTGGGCTCGGCGCAGGCCTGGTTTTTGCAGCGTCAGGGAAGCAGGGAGAAATCGGCAGCGGTGGCTTGGGGGGTAGGGAGAGAGAAAGAAAGAAAGAAAGAAAGAAAGAAAGGGGGCAGGGAGACAGAGAGAAATACAGAAAGAAAGGGGGCAGGGAGAGAGAGAAAGACAGAAAGAAAGGGGCAGGGAGAGAGAAAGAAAGGGAAGGGAGGCAGGGAGAGAGGAAGAAAAAGTTGGACTCATGGAGGGACAGAGAGAGATGGTTGGGAAATGGAATGAGGTCTGAAAGAAGAAAGAAAGATATATATATATCTATCTTGGATGCACAGTCAAAAGGAAGTGCAACCAGAGACTCATGAAATCACCAGACAACAAAGGTAGATAAAATTATTTTATTTTCAATTTAGTGATCAAAATGTGTCCATTTTGAGAATTTATATCTGCTGTCTATATTTTGCACTATGGTCCCCTTTTACTAAACTGCAATAGCGGTTTTTAGCGCAGGGAGCCTATGAGCATCGGAAGCAGCGTGGAGCATTCAGCGCAGCTCCCTGCGCTAAAAACTGCTATCACAATTTAGTAAAAGGGGAGGGGTATATCTGTCTATTTTTGTATAGTTGTTACTGAGGTGACATTGTATATTTTAAAGTCATCTGCCTTGACTTCTTTGAAAAAAAACCCTGAATAAATGAAAATTAACATTTTCTCTGTGTATAGTGTGCTTTGTGTATTTTTAAAAAAAATTTTGATTTCAAATATTTTTTATTGAAATTTTTAAACAAGTAGAACTAACATATAGAACATACATTTTTAAAAATGTTATTGTTAGTAGATCATTTTGACTTTGTTGTTTCAAAAGTAGCTCGTAAGCCAAAAAAGTGTGGGCACCCCTGTAGTAAATGTATAACACTAGAGATGCATTGTCTGCTACCCTCATCTACTTCCAGGTTCCATGCCAGCTCTGTTGTTGCTAAAGAGTAACAGGATGCCTGAGTTCAGGGCCTAAACTAGGGCTTGTGGAGCATTAGCTCTGAATTATTCCTGATAAGAGCTCTCATATTCATGTTTTATATATTAGCCTATGTTTCCTGAGCTATTTTATATTCACTCTCTCTTCTTGATGTTTATTCCTGATTATTAGTTTGGCATGTAATAGGCTTTTATTTATATAGGTGTCACGAATAACATTCATAAGAACATAAGCAATGCCTCCGCTGGGTCAGACCTGAGGTCCATCGTGCCCAGCAGTCCATTCACGCGGCGGCCCAACAGGTCCAGGACCTGTGCAGTAATCCTCTATCTATACCCCTCTATCCCTTTTTCCAGCAGGAAATTGTCCAATCCTTTCTTGAACCCCAGTACTGTACCATTTGAAGTTTTTGTATCAGTTACATCATTTTGCTTTTATTTGATTTTCATTCAGAACTGTATTATACCTAATGCATACCTGTAAAATAAAAAATAAATATTGAATAAATATTGTATACCTATCACCCTGTATAATCATTTGGCCTATGGTTATACTTTTCAACATAATTTAGGAGCCTAGAATTCAGATCTGCATTACCTGTTGGGGGGGGGGGGATAGGGGAATAAGTTTATCAAACGTTTATTCTAGAGTGCTATCTACTCTATGGGCTCCTTTAACAAAGGTGCGTTAAGGCCTCAACGCGCGGAATAGCGTGCGCTACAATTCCGCGTGCACTATCTATATATTGCACCCCAGCACTGCCATATTAGGCAATTGCGTGCAAGTGCTTCCTTACACTTTTCCTTACCTATTATTGTTTAAACTAGTGAAGGACTTAGAGTTCCTGATCAAACAACATATGGAATGGCTTACAAGCTTCCATCCCTATTTGCAGCTTTGAGTTTAAAGGTGGACAATATCCTGGATCTTTAGCTACACTATTTATTTATTTATTTATTAGGATTTATTTAATGTCTTTTTGAAGGAATTCACTCAAGTTGGTGTGCAGCAAGAATAAGTCAAACATAGGTAACGAGACATTGCAGTAAAAATATTCAAATAATAAAACAGCGTATGGGATAGTAGGCTTAACCTGTGGGAATTGAGATGGCTGTTTAGATTGAACTCCATGGCTCCTCGAGGGCTCAATGAAATGTCTGATTGGATAGCACAGGTAGATCTTTAAAGTTTATGAGGTTTGGGTTAAAACTTAGGGTTCGAAAAGGTTTTCATCAAAAATAAATCAAATAAAAACAAATAAACAATACAGTGGATAAGGCATAATGGTAGCCCTTTAAGTTCTCCCGGTGGATCGGATATGATGTCACTGGGGGGGGGGGGTGTATTTTAGTTCAGTGCCAGAACGCCACGGCCATCTTTGGTTAGTTGACGGCTTTAAGAGTAATGTGAAATTAAATAGTTAAGAAAGCTTCGTACTTGTGTGTGTTTAGGATTTATATGGTTTATAGCTGATATTAATACTAGGTTTACGTATGTTTAATTTTTAGCCTCCCCACTGCCTTGAGAAAGTGAGCGAAACACGTTGGTTGAGGGGATTACCAGTAATGGCTGGAAAATTAAGTTAAGTAAATTATCAAGCATCTTTTGAATGAGATTATTTATTGAAGAACAGAAACAAAGTATTTATGAAGTTATTTGTGTAACTATGAGTATTTAAACAAAACGGAATAAGGAAAATAAGAAAGATATGAAAATAGTGAAGATAATGCCTCCGGGGGGGGGGGGGGGATGAAGAATTAACCCTTTAAGAGCCACGCTGCTTTGAGGGTAGGCTGATACCCCATAGGCGCTCAAGAAAGTATTCTGTGTGACTGGACTATAAGTGACATTGCCTACTACAGTATATGCAGCTGGTGTCACATCTTGTGTATGTGGGAATATGGGAATTGGGAAAGAGAAATTCATTTATTTTAAAGTGGATTCTTATGGCAGTTGTTACACAGAGAGGATTTGGGAGGCAGGCTGCTGCCATTTAGAATGTTAGCTTGTCAGAGACTGCCTCAGGCATGCCATCGCCTGAGATAGTGTTCCAAACATTGTTTGGAAGCTGGACAATTGGGAGAGAACCTGCACTGTGAAAATACTTAAGATTTGATTTCACTTGTATCAGAAAGTGACTGGATGCATCAAGAAACTAGAGTATGATATAGCTTAAATATCTCTGACTGGTAAGAGACAGAGGAAAGCAGCCAGAGCTGCATTTGTCTGTGGAGAGCTCTCATGGGAAATTTAGTGGACTCTCAAGAGAATGTACAAGGGAATAAGACACTACGAAGGGTCTGATTTAAAGGAAAATATTTTTTTTTACCATTTTTCCTTTGTTATATTTTATAGTGATATCCATTTTCTTGGATTGGATTGTGTGTAACTATTGAAAATTTAATTTAAAAAATGATTTTTAAGAAGCTTTTGATGCAGAAATTCTATAAAGGATTCCTAAAGCCTATAAGGACATGGTTAAGGCTGAACAGTCCAGGAATCACTTAAGAACATAAAACTAGCCATACTGGGTCAGACCAATGGTCCATCAGTATCCTGTTTCTACAGTGGTCACCCAGGTCACAAGTACCTGGCAGAAACCCAAACAGTAGCAATATTCCATGCTACTGATCTTGGGTCAATCAGCAGACTATGGACTTTGTCCAAACCTTTTTTAAACCCAGCCTATGCTAACCAGTGTTACCACATCCTCTGGTAATGAGTTCCAGAGCAGTGGCGTACCTAGGGTATGTGGCACCCGGGGCCCATCATTTTTTGACACCCCCCCCCCCCCCCCCCCCATGTAAAAAATTTTTTTTTTTTTTGCAATAACCATGAAATGGAATAAATGGTCAGAATAGAAACAGGCAGTGAAAATTTTCTTTTATTGAACCTCATATATGTAACCATTATTCCAAACATACCATAACATAAATTATGTCTAAATTGTCATGACATTAGAAGTACATATGGAGTAGTTGCAGGTGATGCTTGGGACAGTTCTGATTGTGTTAGTTCGGTTTTATGTGTTTTTTGAATAGAAGGGTTTTTATTTCTTTTTGAAGGTTTTGCAGTCTGTGGTTGATATCAATTGGTTGTAGAGTTGGGGGTCGAGTGTTGCAGCTCGAATGGCTAGGAGGTTGTCGAACAGTTTTTTTCTTTTGACGTTTTTGGTTGGAGGGTGTGTGAATGGTGCACAAGTTCTCCTATGTCTGTTTGAAGTGGATTGAATTATTTAGCTGAAGAAATTAGTTACCCCCCATTCCACACACATTAATTCTCTTCCATTTTTGTTCCCATTATAAAAAACACTGATAAGTTCCCAGAAAAAAAAATACATTAAAATAAGAAGTGAAAACAAAGGCCCCTACAGATGAGAACATAACATAAGAATAGCCTAACTGGGTCAGACCAATGGTCCATCATGCCCAGTAGCCCATTCTCATGGTAGCCAATCCAGGACACTAATACCTGGTCAAAACCCAAAGAGTAGCAACATTCCATGCTACCGATCCAGGGCAAGCAGACACTTCCCCCATGTCTTAATAACAGATTATGGACTTTTCCTCCAGGAATTTGTCCAAATCTTTCTTAAAACCAGCTACACTATCTGCTTTTACCATAACTTCTGGCCACTTCATTTTTTAAGTTTAGATCTTTCCTTTCAAACAGAGACCTTGCTAGATGTCAAATACAGCACAAGGTAACTTCACATGGACTTAGCTGTGCAGGAAATGTGAATCTCCTCATACACCCACCATATAGTGCAAAAATGTGCAAAGGTCTGTTTTTTTCTTTCGATCACTACATAGCCTAATGCCACACAAGCAGCGCTGTTACAAACATATTCTGTAGGTCAATGCTAAGGATAACAAAGTTTCCTTCCTTGGACCAGAAGGAGATAAACCACTGGAAGAGATCCCAAAACAACACCCAAAGACCCACTCAGTGTGTGAATCAGTTGAGTGGAGTGGACTAACTGGGGGGTGGAAATGGGCCCGGAGTTTGCTCAGCAGAATTTCCCAGACCACCTCTTCCTCTCAACACATTGACACGCTGCCACCATCACTTCTAGGAACACCTCACTGGGTAGGCCAGCTATGCTATAAACTTTATAAAACACATTATTATATTTTCTTATAAAGCACATATTTTAACTGACCTCTCTGACATCCTCAGCCTTTCCATTCACAAAAATAGAAGGAAGAAAAGTTCCCATTTCCTGCTGTCTCATGTCCCCGGCCTATACAATATTTTTTTTCTGCAGACCCTTCAAAAGTCTGACCAAATCCTCGTTTCACTTGCATTATAAAGTACTGAGGATGCCATCTCTCCCCAATCCCAGGTCCTAAAGTCTAAGACAGTAGCGCAAACTAATGCTGCCAGATACAGGAAAAAAAAATTTTGATTCGATTCAGCCCTATTGAATTGGTTTTTCAATTCGATTTTCCTGCCCAGTTGGGTGATTTTTTTCAAAACTCCTGGTGGGTTTTATAGCTTTTTCACCCCCTTTGGCTTCTCCTATCCACACTGGCGCTGTGGTGTAAATAAAATAAAGAAACAAAAAGGACTTTTCCTCTTTCTGTTAAATCCTAGCTCACGTTTGCAGTCCAACACCAGTCTGGTATCTTTCCTTTTTTTCATCTCCCTCCACAGATCCACCTTTTCTTAAATACCCTTTCATCCGGCATCTCTCCCTCCTTCCCCACCATCCCAGAGTCCACCATCTCTCCGTTTCTTTTCCTAATTACCCTCCTATCCAGTATCTCTATCCCTCCTCCACACCATCCCTTGTGTCCAATTTCTCTCCCTTTCTGTTCCTTCCCTCCCTAAATCCCATGGTCCATCATCTCTCTCCCTCTCCTCTATTTTCAGACCCATTATTTCTTCCCCCCCCCCAAAGTTTGGCATATGCATGTCTCTTTGAACACCCCCTTCCCTCCGTGTACTTCTAAATCATGGTCCCCCCCCCAAAGGCCTGTCCCCCCTTAAAGGTCTGCCTGTCCCACCTTGAAGGCCTGCACCCCCCTTGAAGGCCTGTCCCTTCCCCTTGTAGACCTGTCCCCCCCTTGAAGGTCTGCACCCCCCGAAGGCCTGCACCCCCCCGAAGGCCTGTCCCCCACTTGAAGGCCTGTCCCACCCCCTTGTAGCTTCTCCCCCCCCCCCCTTGTAGGCCTGTCCCCCCTTGAAGGCCTGCCTGCCTGCCTTTCCCCCCTTGAAGGCCTGTCCCCCCTTGAAGGCTTGCACCCCCCTTGAAGGCCTGCACCCCCCCTTGAAGGCCTGTCCCCCCTTGTAGGCCTGTCCCCCCCTTGTAGGCCTGTCCCCCCCCCCTTGTAGGCCTGTCCCCCCCTTGAAGGCCTGCCTGCCTTTCCCCCATTGAAGGCCTGTTCCCCCCCCTTGAAGGCCTGCACCCCCTTGAAGGTCTGCACCCCCCCAAAGGCCTACACCCCCCCCGAAGGCCTGCACCCCCCTGAAGGCCTGCCTGCCCCCCTTGAAGGCCTGCACCCCTTGAAGGTCTGCACCCCCCCCCGAAGGCCTGTCCCCCCTTGAAGGCCTGCCTGCCTGCCTGTCACCCCCCTCCCCCTTGAAAGCCTGCTTGCCTGCCCGCCCGCCCCACCCTGAAGGCCTGATGCCCCGACCCACCCCGAAGGACCGCTCGCCCCCTGGCCTCCCCGCACCACCTATGAAGCAGCCGCAGCAGGATCGCGAAGTCAGCGTCAGCGATCCCTGCGCTGCTTCCTTCGCCACGGTCCCGCCCCTCCTCTGACGTCAGAGGAGGGGCGGGATCGCGGCGCAGGAAGCAGCGCAGGGATGCTGACGCTGACTTCGCGATCCTGCTGCGGGCTGCTTCACAGGTGGTGCAGGAAGGTCAGTGGGGTGAGCGGTCCTTCGGGGGTGGCGGGGGACTGAACGGCAAGGCCGGGAACACCCCCTTAGGGCTGGTACCCGGGGCGGCCCGCCCCCCCCCGCCCCCCCCCTAGGTACGCCACTGTTCCAGAGTTTAACTATTCGTTGAGTGGAGAAAATATTTCCTCCTATTTGTTTTAAAGGTATTTCCATGTAACTTCCATGAGCGTCCCCTAATAATTTTTAGAAGTAAAAAATCGATTCACTTTTCCCCGTTCTATAACTGATCTCAGAGCATTTAAAATACTTTGAAAGAGACCAGTAAGGTTGTAGACATTTCTGTATTTAAGCTTTGAGACTGCAGGCTGAAGGTTACAGGCTGAGAGTCACCCTGTATGTGTGGCTACTCTATATACCGTGTTTCCTCGAAAATAAGGTAGGGTCTTATATTAATTTGTGCTCCCAAAAAAATGCACCAGGGCTTATTTTCGGGGAATGTCTTTCTTTTTTCCCCCCCATGTACAACAATCATGTCTTCCTTCCTCTCCTCCATCCCAATTCTTCCTTTTTCCTTTCTGTCCCCCTCCCCCCTTCTGCAGCATCTTTCCTCGCCTCTCACCCATCCCCTTTTGCAGAAGCTCCAAGGCCTCCAAATAGAGTGTCAGCGCTCTGAACGGCCTTTCCCTCTGCAGTGTCTTTCTATCCTTCCCTCCCATTCCTCTGTGCAGCAGAACCCCACTGACTCTCCCACCATGAGCTTGACATACCTCCAACTCCACAACTTCCAAAACAGCGGTGGCGGCAGCTCTGAACGGGCTGCTTCGTGGCCTTTCCCGCTAGTGCCTTCTCTCTGCCACATCACTGCAGAGATAAGGCTGCAGTTAAGTCAGGTTCAGTCGGTACAAGTAGCTGTATGTCATCCGTGTAGATGTAGAACTGAGTGTCTATTGACCGAATCTGTTCTGCTAGTGGCTTGAGGTATATATTGATCTGAATAAAGTGACAATATTGATTCTTGTGGTACTCCGCAGGTCAGTGCCTATGGTGGTGATGAGATGCTGCTAAATGGTAAGGCCTATCTGTTAGAACCTGAATCAAGTAAGTACTGTGCCATTGATACCTGTTTCTGCTAGTCATGCTAGCATGATTTCATGACCCACAGTGTCAAAATCTGCTGAGAAATCCAGCAGGACTAACACGAGGCAAATCCCCTGTCTCAGTTTCTGTAAAGATCATCTAGGAGGGATGCAAGGACCATTTCTAACCCATAACTGGGCTTGAATCCAGACTGACATGGATCTAGCCAGTTTATTTTTTTCTAGCCAACCAATGAGTTGAACATAGATTATTTGTTCTATAAGTTTTCCTAGGGATATTAGATACACACTGATATAACTTTCAAGCTTGTCCTGATCAAGGTTATTCTTCTTTAGCAACACCACTTCCCTTTTTAATGCTGTTGGTAGTTGCCTTTAGAATTAGAGGAGTTCATGACTTTTGAGGCACCGGTTGAGGAAACAAATATTTGATCGAAGGCCCTCCTACGTTATTGCGTTAATAGTCTCATATGCCTTGGTCAGGAGTGAGTGAGTTTGTGCACTCTTGGTTAGCTGATTAGAGACTGGGCGAGGCTGCCTATAAATCCTAGTGGAAACTTTTAATTTTGTTGGCAAAGTATGCAGCAATATCATTGCAATTCAGATTTGATTAGGCAGGCTGGTTCTGTTGTTGCAGTAGGCCATTTACAAATGTTGAACAGATGCTTGGTTGAACTAGCAAACTGTTCATGCATTGAGAGAAACATTGTTTTTTAGTGCTATTGCCTCATGAAAACAGTAGCAACTACAATAGGCATTTCATTAATTTGAGACTTGAGAGGATCATACCATATATACTCGAATATAAGTTTATCTGAGTGTAAAACGAGGTACTCTTTTTACCCCCCAAAAGGAGGAAACAAGGTTGACTCGAATATAAGATGGGGGGAAAGGGGGGAAGAAGGTAGGTGGTTGTTGTAGTGGTTAATATTCATGTGCCATGCCCCCCTCCCTCCCTCCCCTCGCAGGCTCTGCACTCCACCCCCCCTTACTCCCTGCCAGGTTCTGCATCCTACCCTGTCAGACTTTCTACCCTGTACCCCCTCCCTCCCTGCCAGCTCTGCACCCTGTCCCATCTCCCTGTCCTGTACCCTCTCCCACTCTCTCCTGATGTCTTGCAGGCCTCCATCAAGCCTGCTGTATGACCTGGTGGTCCAGTGATAGGCCGGGACAGGAGGGATCCTTCCCATCTCCTGTCCCGGCGGACTCTGACAATTTTTGTACCTCCATCCCATCTCCCCCCGTGTACCTTTTTGAATCTCTGGTGGTCCAGTGGTATACTGGGCAGGAGTGAGCTGCTCCCTGAATGGCTGCCACCAGTTCTCATGAGTCCTGCGATAACTGGCTGTAGCCATTCAGGTTGTGGGTCAGGGCCGGGCAGGAGCTCAACAATCTCGCTCTTGCCCGGTATACCGCTGGGCCATTAGAACTTGAGGCAGTCATTCAGAGAGGGGCTCAGTGCAGGGTAGGAGTATGGAAAGCTCACTCCTGCCTGATATACCACTGGACCATCAGGGATTCAAAAAGGTACACTAGGGGAGGCGGGAGGGAGGTAAAAATATTGTCAAAGTCTACCAGGACAGGAGATGAGAGGTATCCCTCTTGTCCCGGCCCACCAGGTCTTACAGTAGGCCAGTGGAGGCCTGCAACATGTCCGGGAGGAGGGGGGGGGGAGGAAGATGGACGCTGACCCAAATATAAGATTAGATCCCCATTTCTGGGCCATTTTTTGGGCCCAAAAATCTTATCTTATATTCCAGTATATATGGTAATTTTGTCACATTGGTTGAGGAGGGTCTTGTGATGAAATGTGAAGGGGGGGGGGGTCAATTTTGTACCAAAATTGTGTAATCATTTATGGATTACCCCTAATGACCATTAGATAGATTATTATTAACTTCAGAATCCACCGTCTATCTAACTAGTCAAATTTATGTGGGGCAAAAACTTTACTGGGTAATTTGAGAGGCAATCAAAGCTGTTCTTGGAGTGATTTTTTTCAGTTTAGCCAATTATTGCCAAATTCAATGCTTCCATCAAAATATATCCATGCAAATCCAGCATGGATATGTCTGTCTTAAATCTGAATTTTGAATGTAGATCAACTGGATATTCAGCTGCAGAATTATCTAGTTAAATGCAGTTTAAAAAAAACAAACACCCAATATGGACTTTTAATGATTCAACTGTGAAAATAGTACAAATAGATTAACAGAAGAAACATGCAAATGCTCAGAATTTCTGCTGATTTAATACATCTTCTAGAAGCAAACTTCTATTTTCCATTCTTTGTATCATCGTTTCCTTAGATTTCAGAAGCCGAAAAACATTATAAACTGATTGCATTCTGTATTTTGTAAATTATGCTATGCTTAGACTAATGCTAAATTTGAAATTATATCTTGTATGAAATTGTTACCATAGAAACCAGAAGACTTAGAATTGATTATATGCATAGCATATTCTAAATAATGAGCAAGTTGCAAAGTACATGCAAGAAGCATGACACAGGCACATTGCTCTAGGTTATATTGGAGTATTTATAACTACGACGCTGGGTTCCATATTAATAGTTACTGTTTGGGAAAACAATCTTGAAGTCATTGTGGATAACATAATGAAATGCTCAGCTCTGTGCACATTGTAGTTTTGCTTTTCAAAAACTTTTTATTTGTATAGGCTTCAAATAATATATTAAAGTACCGTATTTTCGCGGATATAACGCGCACCTGTGTAAAACGCGCACAGGGGTATAGCGCGCAGAAATCACGATGATATGTACCAAAACTTTTCTATACCGCGCTCAGGCATATAACGCGCATGATGCCCGACGCTCCTTTCGCCCGCCCTGACTTTCCGTGCGCTGTCCCGACTCTCCGTTCACCCCCCTGACTTCCGTGCACTGTCCCCCCTTGAAGTCCTGTCCCCCCTTGAAGGTCTGTCCCCATCCTGAAAGCCTGATGCCCCCCCCCGACGTCCGATACATCCCCCCCCCCCGGCAGGACCACTCGCACCCTCACCCCGAAGGACCGCCGACTCCCCAACAATATCGGGCCAGGAGGGAGCCCAAACCCTCCTGGCCACGGCGACCCCCTAACCCCACCCCGCACTACATTACGGGCAGGAGGGATCCCAGGCCCTCCTGCCCTCGACGCAACCCCCCCCCCCCCCCCAACGACCGCCCCCCCCCCCAAGAACCTCCGCCCGTCCCCCAGCCGACCCACGACCCCCCTGGCCGACCCCCACGACCCCCCCACCCCCCTTCCCCGTACCTTTGGAAGTTGGCCGGACAGACGGGAGCCAAACCCGCCTGTCCGGCAGGCAGCCAACGAAGGAATGAGGCCGGATTGGCCCATCCGTCCTAAAGCTCCGCCTACTGGTGGGGCCTAAGGCGCGTGGGCCAATCAGAATAGGCCCTGGAGCCTTAGGTCCCACCTGGGGGCGCGGCCTGAGGCACATGGGCCAAACCCGACCATGTGTCTCAGGCCGCGCCCCCAGGTGGGACCTAAGGCTCCAGGGCCTATTCTGATTGGCCCACGCGCCTTAGGCCCCACCAGTAGGCGGAGCTTTAGGACGGATGGGCCAATCCGGCCTCATTCCTTCGTTGGCTGCCTGCCGGACAGGCGGGTTTGGCTCCCGTCTGTCCGGCCAACTTCCAAAGGTACGGGGAAGGGGGGTGGGGGGGTCGTGGGGGTCGGCCAGGGGGGTCGCGGGTCGGCTGGGGGGGCGGTCGGAGGTTCTTGGGGGGGGGCGGTCGTTGGAGGGAGGGGGGTTTGCGTCGAGGGCAGGAGGGCCTGGGATCCCTCCTGCCCGTAATGTAGTGCGGGGTGGGGGTAGGGGGTCGCCGTGGCCAGGAGGGTTTGGGCTCCCTCCTGGCCCGATATTGTCGGGAAGTCGGCGGTCCTTCGGGGGGGGGGGGAGGTATCGGACGTCGGGGAGTCGGCCGGGCAAGAGGGCTTGGGCTCCCTCTTGCTCCGATCGTGGATGCGGGTGCGGGTGGGAGCGCGTGCGAGCGGTCGTTCGGGGTGGGGGTGCGAGCGGGTCCTGCTGGGGGGGTGAATCGGGCGTCGGGCGGGGTGGGAACTATGTTTAAAAACTTTTCTATACCGCGCTCAGGCATATAACGCGCGAGGGGTATGCGCGGTAGGTAAAATCGCGTATAACGCGCGCGTTATATCCGCGAAAATACGGTAATTTAAGCATCAAATTTCTGCGTCTCAATGGCCACGAATTTTGACTTGGAGGATGAGATGTACAGTGTCTGCATCTATGAGACAAACTTGGTTTTTTCTGTTACATAGAGCATTATGGACCCCTGTTCGATTACAAAAGATAGATAGCTCTAAGTCTAATAGATGTTGGCATTGTCATCTTGAAGCAGGGACTTTAGATCATTTAATGTTCTATTGTCCATTTATTATGGCTTTTTGGAAATCAATTTGGGGCCAAATTAATTGTTTATTAGAAAACCCGATGGCATTGACCTATGGTACTATATTATTTGGCATGTCAATGAGGGCAAAGAGTCAGATATCTTCAAATAATAACAAGTTTTTACTTATAATGACAGGGGTCGCCATACAACAAGTTACATGTAATTGGAAAAACTGGAGTAGATTGAACTATAATTTTTGGTGGAACTCGTGCCATATGTAAAATGGAAAGAGCAATATCTACACAGAAGGAGTATTTAAGGAAGTTTCAAGATGGGAGCCGTTAACGAAATATTGTACTGAATAGATACCATTTTCCCCTTAAATTTACAAGTTCAATACTGGGGGATGGGGGGGGCAATTTTTAGTTTATTATTTAACAATATAAGAATGATAGGGGAAAAAATTTTATTGTATGATACTTATGCTTTATATTTACTATGGAAGGGTGGGGAGGGAGGGAGATAAGTTATATGATTTGGATTATTGCTGATTATTAAGTGTTCTAGTTAATGTTAAAATGTTTTAACTCACTGTCACACTTATTGTAAGTTTTAAAACGAATAAATATTTTATTAAAAAAAAAAAATTAAAGTAAATCTGTCTCTATCAGTATTCAAATCCAAGATAAAGGCCAAGTTTTTTGAGGCTGCTTTCAATTCCTAACCCCCCCTCACTGTAATATACCTATATCCATCCTACCGCTCTCTATGAAAGAAACTCTCCAACCCCTGTATGTCTGCCCAAATTAGATTGTAAGTTCTTCTGAGCAGGGACCATCTATTACATGTTAGAGGTGGTGGAGACAAAAAACTGTGTCTGAATTCAAGAAAGTGTGAGACAGGCATGTGGAATCTCTAAGGGAGAGAAAGAGATAGTGGATGCTACGGATGGCTAGATTGGATGGGCCATTTGGACTTTATCTACCATCATGTTTCTATGTTAAATGTACAGCGCTGCTTATGCTTTTCAGGACTATAGAAATGATAAGTAGTAGTAGTAGTAGTAGTAGTAGCAGCAGTAGTAAAACACTTGTATAGTGATCTGAAGTAATACAGAAAAAAAGACACAGCACTGTTTCATCAATATAAGGCAAATGACATTCATCACAAATCCGCCATATTGGGGAATCCGATATTATAGAAGAAGCATAAAAGAACAATTCTTACCAAAGAAAATAAAAATTGCATATAGATTACAGAGAACAGAACTTAAACACCAGCAATTGTCTCACCTATCACAGAAATTGTCTTGGTAATCATAGATAGTTGGGTATGAAAGTTCCTCCCCACCCCCAAAATAGGGCCTGATATTCAAAGTGATATAAATGTGAAGAAAAGGCTCTTGTATGCTTAAATCATGCTCTATATGCTGGCTGCACAAATTGAGTGGCACTAACTGTCCATTTTTAAAGTGGGAAGGAGAGAGGTATTCCAAGAATTGGACCAGCAACTACGCGGGTGCTGATAATATTCAGTGTCAGAGCCTACATAGCTAAGTGACCAAAAAGGACTGTATAAATAGCATTCCTAACTTTAATTACTGAATATTGGCTGGCCCCTGCATAGCTTCTGAGTAGCAGCCAAAGAAATGGATGCACTGCCCTCCCACATCTCCTCAGCATAGTCCAATACGCCTCTCAACTTGTGACTCAGCCCACCTCTCCATCCATGAGTGGTCCCCCTTCCCGAAAAAAGACCTTCTTCAAGGCACTCTTAAGAACAGACCCTCTTCCAAGACTCCCTTGTGATCATACTTCCCTCCTGAAGTTTTATTTCCCCAGGGATATATATATATATATATATATTGTCACAAACCCGAGTCCAATGCCGGCCTTGTGCCAGGGAAGAATCATAAAAAACATCCCCTGAAACTGGTCCGGGCTAATCACTTTATCCCTGTTAGGCAGGAACAGGACCAGGAAGCAAAGGCTATGTTCAGACCTGCTTTAGAACATAGCCTGGTGAAAACTGGCAGGGCTCCTTTAAATCCTACATTTTGTAAGAGGCTGGCTAAACAGGGCAGAAGGCAGCCTCAGCTGGAAGAAGTCCAGCCCCTGAGTAGGACTGGGCGGGGCACAGCAGCCTTAGAACACTTGGAGAGCTGGCTGTCCAGGAAGAGGAGGGAAGGAAAGGAAGTTACCAGGTGGAAGGAACCTCCACCTTCTCCCAAGCCCACAGACGTGGAAATGTTTGACCCAGAGGCAGACCAGCAAGCACCGGAGACCCAGGTACCAGAGGACATGGATTGCAGTTCCCTTCCAGAGCTGGAATGTCCGGAAACCATGGAAGTAAGCTGAACTGACTGGGTGTGTATTTTTCAGAGTTGGGTTTTGTTATGGACTTTTTTGTGTGCTGGGTGGCTTGCTGCAGGAACTTGGCTTAAGGACAATTAAGCCACATGAGCAAAGCATTGCTGGGAGAACTGTGAAAACTCTGAAGATTGGGAGTCAATTTGCATGACTGCCGGATAGTATGTTTGGGGGTTATATTTTTCATTTGTGCTTTGCTGTACCAAGGAGCTATATTGATAAAGCTCATATCCTTCCGCTCCTGTATGCTTGAAGGGAAGGGAGAAGCACGGCTACATTTTTACTGCTCAGAGTGTTTCTTTGTTTGGGAGTTAAAGGCTGCCAGAGACTCTATTATACTTTGGACTGTTCTCACTACTTGCCAGTAGAACTTACCTGGGACATTAGTAAAACTCTGGGAGAATTAACCAGACCAGGCTGGTAAACCCAATAATATTTTGTTTGCACTATTGCCATGACCTTTTGAGACTGTTACCTTTCATGCCTTTTTGTTTGGACCTGTTTGGATGAACAGTAAATTTGAGTTCTTTCTTTTGAAACCCACCTGTGTGAAGCCATATTGTTTTTGGATACAGAATAGTTTATCCACAACAGGGTCTTCCTCCCTCTTGGAGAAGCATGCTAAGGGAATATTATAAACGTGGGCCGGTTACCGCTAGTCTTGAGGGCCGACCACACTACAATATATATATATATTAATATAAGATTTTGTCATTCAACTTTTACTTATCCAGCAACTATAGCTTGCTGAGTTCCCCATCGCCTTTCCTTATTTAATTGTGCTATATCCCTCAGAGTGGAAGCAATGCCTAAGGTATTGGCCTGTTTCGTGATTACAACTATAGCGGGAAAAGTAGGGCAGAGCTTCAGCTTTGAGGGGTGCGGTGTACAAAGTGGTATCATGGACAGGATTCAAATTTAGAATCTTATAGATTGTCACATAATGTGGTATCATGGGAAAGGACTTGAATTTAGAATCCTATGGGTTGTGAGAAAAGTGGTATCGCAGACTGGGATTCAAATTCAGAATCATATTTGGGTTGTCCATATGAATTTGGAATTATACAGGAAATGTATTGAAATGTGTAATACTGAGAGAATATTGTGGCAAAGAATTTTTCCAGTTGGGCTGTCTTACCTAGTACACTGATTGTTATATGTTGTAAGGGTAATATCCCTATGTGACAACCTATATCCTCTGAAGAGACAGCTTTCTTTAGTCTGAAAGTGGAAGATGTTATAGAATAGATCATTTAGTAAGATTAAATAAGAGGTTACAGAGGGAGAATGAAGAATGGGAAAGTTCCCCCAAACATGCTTGAAAAGAGAACATATTCAAATTCAAAGAGAAATTGGACAAGAAATAATCAAGTTTCAGAAAATTCTTAGAAGGGAAATGAAAGAGAAAAAGAATCAGCAATTAAAATTGTTCCTCAGTGTGGAGAAGGTATTGTAAGAGTGACTGTGGGTGAGGTGGACCCTACAACACAGGTCTATCAGCAGATTAACCAGGCTTTGGAGAGATTTGAAACAAAAATGCTGTTGGATCAGAAGAATATGGAAAGTTTGGAAATTCAAAAAAATACCTGCATCAGAGATTTAGGAATTTGAATAAAAGAGTTTCTACAAGAAATGAACAATGGCAACTCACTTGTTACTACTGTGGAAGACTGGGTCACATCAGCTGGTATTGCTAGAATAGATTAGAAGACCAGAAAGAAAGAATTGAGTACAAACAAGAGCCCAGAATAAATTCAGAAGAGTAAAGTGAAACAAGTTCAAGTCTAGCAAGAACACATGAGTTCAGTCTAGACAGTTATGAGTTCAGTTGAGACAGATGTGAGTCCAGTCAAAACAGACATGACTCCAGTCTAGCCATTTTTTGGACTCAATTAAGACAGTTATGAGTCCAGTCCAGATGCCTACTATTACATCTACTGGTAAACACGGTAAGATAAGAAACAGAGAAGCAGGTCACACAATTGGACAAATGATCTGAGGAAATATTGAAGGAAGATAAAAAAAATCAAGAGCAAAGAAGGAAGATTAAATCCTTCAAAAATCAATTTTGAGTCAGACTGGTGTTAGTGCAGAAAAGGCAGACAGAGAACAAAATCAAACACCAGAAAACTCACCAATTGAAAATAATGAATGCCTGATGTGGAGCAGTCCTCAGAATCATGTGATGAGCCAGTCCTGGAATTGGTCTCTTCTAAAAGTGAAGAATTATACACTGAACCAAAATTAGTGCAAGAAGTTTGAGGAAACGAGGAGGTGGTGGAAATCCAGGTTAAAGATTTCTCTGCCGAAGAGCAATCAGAAACTGAGCTGCAAGAAGAGTGTTCATTGATTGAAGCTCAGTCAGAGAAGCAAGATGAGGACACTCCTGTTGAGGAGGCAGATATTTTTCACCAAAAAAAGAATGGTCACGAAGAAGAAAAGTCCTTTGTGACAGAACAAAGTGGAAAAGAATCTGGAGAAAGGAGAACGTCTGGTGGAACTACAGCAAGAAAAATTACTAATGAGAACAGTCATTTAACTGTAGCATCACAAATTTCCAGAAAATGGTCAAAACATGACTTCTCTTGTTCCTGTAAAAGAGTGAAGAAGAAGGAAAGGAAGTTACAATGGTTAATATTTTGTTAACATATGATGATGATCATTTGCTTGAGTCTATTATGTAGTAAGGGAATCTGGTACAAGAGGACTTAAGAATATATGTTTTTCCAAGCAAACTGAAACAGAAGAAAAGAGGAAAGAATGGGCATCAGGCTGTTCATCGTGAGGTACAGTTGCTGCAGTGCTTGGGCTGGGTGATCAACTTCAGGAAAAATCATCTTGAGCCAACACAGGATTTGGAATACTTGGGAGTTTGATTTCACATGGGACAGAACAAAGTGTTCCTGCATGTGTCCCATCAGGAGAAGCTTCAATAGTTTGTCAGGGACCTTCAGGTTCTAGGGAGCTTGGTATCAACGATCAATGTGGTCCCATATGTGTCCACTGCAGGATGCTTTGCTTTCATGCTGGAATCCCCTGCCCTGGGGCGGAACAGTCTTGCATGGGGGTTGCGATCCCTCTCACTTTCCAGGGTCCTTCCCCTATGGATCTTGGATTGGGTGATTCTGTCTGCGGATGCGAGGCTCAAAGGCTGGGGAGCGGTGTGCATGACTGTCCCTGTTCAGGATCAGTGGGTGCCCTCGATCAATTGCCTGGAGCTTCAGGTGATTCAGCTGGCTCTTATCCACTTCAAGGGTAGTCTCATCATCATGCTGTCCATGTCTTCTTGGACAATGCCATGGCAGTGGCTTAAGTCAATCAGCAGGGGGGCATAAGGAGTCCTTCCCTGAGCGTGAAGGCTCAGCTTCTCTTCTAGTGGGCAGAAAGACACATTTTGATGCTGTCAGATTTTCTTTGTCGTACGACACTGGACCCCAGAGAGTGGTCCCTGTCTCAAAGAACATTTGACTGCATAATAGCTCAGTGGAGGTGTCCCACATTCGACCTAATGGCAATTGCGGCCAACAAGAAAGCTGATTGATTCTTCAGTCATCGTCGCGAGGTCGACTGTGAAGGCCTGAATGCTCTGGTTCAACCCTGGCTATGGGAAGGTATCCTCTATGTCTTCCCTCCTTGACCGATGATGAGGCATCTGTTGAGGCGGATAGCGGTCCATGAGGGTCTGATGATTCTGGTTGTACCCAAATGGCAAAGGTGGCTGTGGTATGCTGACATGGTTCGGCTCCAGCAGGATTGGGGGCTCCGATTACCTTGTTTCAAGTTTTAATTTTATTAAAATTTGATATACCGCTTATAAAAATTGCCATTTTTTTGGACTTCTTTTTTGAAAATAAGCCCCATGGTCTACTCAGTTATGCCATCAATAGGGAAGTAATTGCTCACAGTAAAACTATTAATCTAAGTCTGTAATTATCATGTAAAAACAGGCATTATGAATTTTAATGGATAATTCATTAAAAAAACAAATTGAATGTATCAAAAACTAAATAAATAAATATAGGAATGGCTTTCTAATTGATTCGATTGCCTTTCATGACTGAAATATGTTTATAAATAGCTATCTATTAAGATTTAATGGCTTTAAGTACCCTTTCATAGTCAATTCATATTTAATTAATGCCATTCAGTAAGTCAATTAATCTTAATTAATTATTTCAAACATCCTTAAGGACTAACCTATGAAAATTTCTTTGAATTCAAGTTGGAAGGGATTTCACAAATCATTTTGATGCTCTGAATCCTTTTTGCTTTTTTAACCTTTTGCAGAAATAGATGTTGACAGACGGTTTGACAGACTTGACAGAATAAATGGTTATTTCACTATTTCATCTTAATTATGTTCATTTGTTTTACTGGCAATGAATGTTCCTCTACTTTTATTATGCCACCTCTTCAAATTAATTATTAAATTAATAAACTGTTTTTGCTTTTAAAACTAGAGTACTCAAAGTGAGGAAAAATCCACAGCAGAGGAATTGTCAGTGGTCAAATAACATGCATACAAGAAACAGCAGGCAAAATAAGCGAAAATCCTACTTCAGTACAGTAGATTATAATGTTCCCAAATAATTCACATTAACACTTTAATACCATTTTTCCAACGTTGAGTTCAGCCCATTTTACAGTAAAATAACATCAAAGATCACAATCAAATTAATTTATAAAATAAATACTAAAAAGAACCTAAAATACAATATAGCCATGAAAGCAATGAAAAATATTAGCAAACACCCCTTTCTATATAATGCTCATCAGAAATTTTTACAAACCTATATAAAACCTCTTTACTGCTTTCCTACAACTCAAGGAGATTTAAGGAGAGGAAATGTTCCTTAGGAAGATTATTTTCTATCCATTTTACAAAACCACACAAGAGGTCTTTAGCGTCAGCTGGTATGCTGAATGCTCTGCATTGCTCCGATTGCCAGAGAGTTCCTATGTGCGTCAGAACAGTGTAGACTGTAGAGCATTCAGCGTACACTAAAATCCTCTTGCGCGGTTTTGTATAAAGGATGGTATATTTGGGGCAGCATTTGTAAATGCTGTCTTCCTGGTGCCTTATTTTTTAAAAAAATATTCTTTATTCATTTTAAATCTTACAGCAAGTATACAGGAATATATCATTAAATAACTGTTATGTAATACTTGATAAGCTTACTAATTTCATCATAAATATTTAAAAATTATAAAACCAATCCCACCCACCCTTCTCAATTATTCCAAACAAACATATCATAAATATATTATAATCTCAATATTTAGCAAAATTTCCAAATAACAACTCCCCTCCCCCCACATGTACCTATATTATCCAAGGAAAATGATGTCTACCCATTACAATAATTTTCTAATGGCCCCCAGATCTTTATAAAATTATTATAATTTCCCTTCTGCAAAGTAATCGCTCTTTCCATCTTATAAATATGGCATAACGAGTTCCACCAGAATGTATAATTAAGATTAGTATAATTTTCCAATTATTGGTAATATGCTGAATGGCAACCCCTGTCATGATCAATAAAAGTTTGTTATTATTTGATGATATTTGACTTTTTTTTCTCATAGACATACCGAACAGAACAGTATCGTAGGATAATGCAACATGGTTTTCTAATAGACAATTTACTTGAGACCAAATTGAATTCCCAAAAATCATGATACAGAGACAATAAAAAAGTAAAGGATCCAATGTCCCCGCTTTGAGATTACAGTGCCAGCATCTATTAGACTTAGAGCTATCTAACTTTTGTAAACGAACTGGGGTCCAAAAAGCTCTATGCAACAAAAAGAATCAAGTTTGCCTCATAGATGCAGACACTATACATCTCATTCTCCAAGACCAAATTCGTGGCCATTGAGATGCAGAAATTTGCTGCTTAATCTCAATGCTCCAAATGTCCCTAAGACCATTTTTTGGTTTTTTATTCATATAGCCAGATATTAATTTATACTACAAGGCAGCTTGGTGTCCCAGGAAGTCTGCTTGGAAGCATAGGAACTCTAGACTATATTGATTATTAAGATTTTTCCATTCAGGGAACCCCACCTGAATAGCCTGCTTCAGCTGCAACCACTTGAAACTTCCTGGTGCCTGCTAAACCATACAGGGCATTTAGGTAAGGAATGGAATATGAAGGTCAGAATGTCCAAACTTTAGAAAATATTTGACAAAGAATGTGGATTCTTTCACTAATGAACATATAACATTCTGCCCTAAGGATAACATGTCTAATGAAAAAAGTATATCACAATAAATACCGCTATATGTGAGGGAACATTGTACCATTTACATATCTAAGTTCCAGTAGACCATGGTGTAATTAATACATAAATGATTTTAGTACAGCATTTGTACATGCAAGCCACTAATGAACCTAGAACAGCACCTAGACATCTATGTGGTACACTGTTCCACCTATCAGATGCTTCTTTGAGATACACAAAGAAACCAGAAAGAAATATGAGGGGCTGCTGAAAAGTTCTCGGCTCAACCAACAAACTTGGGGCAGTTTCCATCAAGGGCTATACATTTAGTCCAGTGATTTTCTACATTATTCATTCCATATTTTTCTGACAGAATGAGAAAAGTGGAAAATCACTGGACTAAGGAGAAAATTCTATAAATGGCATCCTGATTGTACGCAGCGGTAAGCATCCTAATGCTGTCTAACCGGCCAATCAAAATGCATGTTTTAAAAAAAAACCTCCGAGGCAGGATGCCTACACTGTAGGTGTCTGTCGCAGGTACAGGGAGATGCGTCGGAATACTTAAGCTCATCCAAGGCTGGGCTTGGGTATGGTTTTGTCCAGAAGTGGTCTTGGGTGAGCTTAAGCAGCCCTAGGTATCTCCCTTGTTCCGCAATAGACACCTGAAATATAGGCCAGGAAAATACTGGCCAACATTTCAAATAGACACGGCCACTGAGCTGATAGCGGCAAGGAAATTGCCCTGCCGCGATCAGCTGAGCAACCGTGGCAGGGAACCCCCACCATGAAGTTGGCCAGCAGGAGGGATGCCCACTCCCTCCTACCCCCACCTGACCGGAACATCGTCCTCCTCCCGGCGACACTTCCCTCCAGAACACCCTCAAATATAGACCCCCAGCACCCCCCCTAACCGGTAGATCCCCCAGTACCCTCTAGCCCTCCTTACCATACCTTTTAAGATGAAAGTCCGGCCGGTGGGATGTATACACTCTCCAGCTGATAGACCCGCCAATCCAAAATGGTAGCCCATCCCCTTCCTGGTGCATTATGGGATGCACCAAGGAGGGGCCTAAGGCTCCTATTGGCCCAGATGCATAAGGCCGTCCCCCATAGGAGGGGCCTTAAGCAATTGGGCTAACTGGAATGAAGTGGAAGTTGCCTGAGGCTCTGATTGGCCCAGTGCCTAAGGCCCCTCCCATAAAAAGGACCTTAGGCACCTGGGCCAACCAGAGTCTTAGGCCTCCTTCCAAGTATATCCTGGAATTACGTGGGAGTAGCCTAAGGCTCTGATTGGCCCAGATGCCTAAGGCCTCTCCCATAAGAGGGGTCTTAGGTACCTGGGCCAACCAGAGTCTTAGGCCTTCTTCCCAGTGCATCCTGGTATGCAGTGGGAGTGGCCTAAGACTCCAGTTGGCCTAGGTGCCTAAAGCCTCTTCTATAGGAGAGATCTTAGGCACCTAGCATTAGGCCCCTCCCTTGTGTATCCCAGAATGCACCGGGAAGGGGACGGCCTACCATTTTGGTGCTGATCGTGGCAGGGGGATTTTTTTGCCGCAATCAGCTGATGGCAAGGGATCTTGTGCAATTCTCTAACCAGCGCCTGTGACTTGGAGGCCGGTAAGAAAATTGGGGTAGTTAGGCATCTGTCCATTAGAGCAGACACGATTCTGTAAAGGACGCCAGTCTGTGATTCTCAGCCAGTTCTTAGGCAGCTGCTGAGACCGGCGTCCTATACATAATTTCCCCCTAAGTGTATAGCTCTCGATGGAGACTACACCAAATTTGTTGCTTGGGCTGAGAACTTTTCAGCAGCTCCTCATATAATGGCATTATTCTTTATTGCAATTACAGGACTGTGTTACTCTTGGGAACACAGTCAATGAAAATAGTACCAAACATAATGTAATTAATCTCTGGAATTCATTGCCAGAGTATGTGGTAAAAGCAGTTAACTTAGCAAGGTTTAAAAATGGTTTGGATAATTTCCTAAAATAAATGTCCATAAGCTATCGTTAAGATGGACTTGGGAACATCCACTGCTAATATCCAGGATAAGCATCATAAATTCTGTTTTACTCTTTGGAATCTTGCCAGGTACTTGTGACCTGGATTGGCCACTGTTGAAAACAGGATACTAGGCTCGATAGACTGTCAGTCTGTCCCAGTATGGCAACCCTTATACTCTTATACTTAGGATTGGTATCCCCTTAGCAACAGCAGCTGGGGGGGGGGGGTGGAGAAGGGATATACAGCCTATCAGAGTTTAGCACATTTTTTCTCTTTATCCCATCTCATCTATAAGAAATGTTTCTATTCTCTGAAAACAAAGCTTGTCAGTGAGGCAGAGACTACAGAAAGACAAAGAGGGAGATATTTTATCAGTAAGGTTACAGTAAGGTAGGAAGAGAGATGTGATTTCAGCATCTTGTAATTGTTATAAGGAAACATACTTTGGTTTTGGGTAGCTGTACTAAACTTTTGCTGGGGTTTGCAAATTTAGCATATACTAAGAATTTTTTCATCACATGGGTATTTTTGTTTTTATGTGCAAATTGTGGCAATGCTCACATGGAACCAGAACCCAGTTATGGCCCTGCCACAAGGTGCACTAGGCCTCCACCTGGGGGGGTGAGGGGGAGGAGCAACAACATTGCTCTGGTACATGAGAGAACTTCCCCCACTGCTGCTTCCCAAACGCCTCAAACATCAGCTCTAAAGAGCAAAGAAGAGTATGCACTGTATGGGGCCTGTAGGTCCAAGCTTGAGCTTAGTGCTTCTATGTCCATTGCCTCCCTGAGGCAAATTTGCTATCAAAGGAGGGAAGAATATAGCCAGGCCAGATTTCCTATAGGCTAACTAGGCTTCAGCCTAGGGCCTCAAGATCAAGAGGGGCCTACATTCAAATTGTTAGCAAAATTAAAATTACACTATTCTAAAAACAGTGAACACTAAAACACTGAACCGAAAATAAGGAGAATTTCTACGCATATGACTAATATACAAACATAAAAATGTATTGGTTAAGATCAACATGTTCGGCTCATTATGTCTGTTCGTTTGTATATACTAGATTGCACCAAAGTTGCTATGGCAAATATTGACGTGCCTTATGCTACTAAGCTCTGGTTTGTTCTTGCATAAATAAAGTGCAGATTGGTGTAGATTGGAACAGACAAACAAACAGACCTATTGATATCACGACGTTCGGTTATATTCATGTTACTTCGATAATATGAAACACGTGATAATGTTATTAGAAAAGATTCTTATTTTAGGATTGCGTAAACCAGGGGTGTCCAATGTCGGTCCTCGAGGCCGCAATCTAGTCGGGTTTTCAGGATTTCCCCAATGAATATGCATGAGATCTATTTGCATGCATTGCTTTCAATGAATATTCATTGGGGAAATCCAGAAAACCCGACTGGATTGCGGCTCTCGAGGACCGACATTGGACACCCCTGGCATAAACGATCATTTGATTCTCGCCTTTTGAGTTCAGTAGGTTCAATACTTTAGTGAAGTGTTTATAGACTATTGAAAAAATTTTTTGTGACAATATCTTCATTTCGTAGAATTCTAAGTAAGTTCTTAACATATGTTTTAATTTGCATATTTTAAAATGTATATTACGTGCTTTATTTTATATTTTCATGATTATATCATAAATAATAAAATCCTAGAGTGCGCATGTACTGTTGAAATATTGTGAGTCCTGGTGGCATGAGGTGTGCTTCTGTGTCACTCTTCACGGCGCCTGCACCAGCGACTCATCAAAATTCAGCCGAGGGTGAAAATGGGAGGTGAAAGGGCCTCATAAGTGGAATAACCTAGGGCCTCTTTTCATCTAAATCCAGCCCTGAATATAGCAGTGGTTCAGGCTTGGACCTACAGGGCCAATGCAGAGCTTAATTTTCATTAACCTTCATGCTAATTCAATAATGGCCTTTAGGAGTACCCAAGTTGTTATAGAATATTAACATAAAGTCATCTACTTATGATAGGTCATGATGCAAGTGTGCACACCTAAGTGCACATGCAATATATGCAAACCATCGTATTCTATAAGTTGCACAAGTCACTTTTCGACACCCCTATGGCATGCCCATGCCCTAGCCACATTTACAGCCCCAGATTGTTGTAATTTAGGCATTCTGGGCCTGACTCTATAAGTAGCACCTCACCGTGCCTAACTTCTAGGCACCAGTCAGAACGGTTGTCAATAAACTACAATGGTTGTCAATCAACAACCATTTACTGGTGCCTACCTCAGATGCCTAGCAATGCCTAAGCCTACCACACTTATTTTCCACCCCCTAAACCATGCCTACTTTTCAGATAGGCATTGTTAGGCGTTAGAGGGTACCTCAATGTAGGTGTCGCTAGGCACCGCATGGATAGCCACACATAACCTAAATTATCAATTAAAATTTAATTTAAGGCTCCTTTTACTAAGGTGTGCTCGTGGTTTTAGCGCACGCTAAACACAAAGCCTCCATAGAGCTTGCATTAGTATTTTCTATTTAGCGCGGGGTTTGCGAGCGCTAATCTTCAGCGCGTGCTAAAAACATAACTTAGTAAAAGGAGCCCTTAAAGCTTGTTTATTTTTTTAAATGGTGTGGCCAATTATCACACCATTTAACCCATAAAAAAATAAGCTGCAAGTAAATTTTAGTCAGGCGATGCTAGGAATCTGTGATTAGGACACTGTCACCAGCAGCCTCAGGGCAATGGGTCCTAGGGCACCAGTAGCAAAAAGGAAAACTCTTGTGAACAACTACAGGCAGCACAAGGAAAGAAAAAAGGTTAACAGAAGTGAACACCACCACACCAGGTAAGTATTGTATCAAGCAAGTTCTGGGTTTATTCTTCAAAACAAAACATTCAAATCAGCCGGCTTGTCTCAAGTTCAATCAGTTTCATATTGGAAAAAAACAATCTTGTCAGGATGTTCCAAATATAAAATATAGTCCCAAAACAAACAAAGTGCACTTCTAAACAGTCTCTGGGTTAATGCCAGCCAATAAAGTTCAAAAACACATAATACGGGCTCTTCAAAGTCGCCGCTGGTTCTCTAGCCAATTAATAGTCCAAACTTTCAAAGCATTAAAAAGAAAAAACAGTCTTTTGGGCTGATAATCCTACCTCAGCCTGTGCTAGTGCTATGGCACTAGGCCCCAGCAGCAGACTTGCTGGCCAGGGAGTGTGCTCTGTGTGGTCACAATTTTCCAATCGTAGGCCTTCAATCCCACCACAGAAAACGCAGAGCATTCCCCACTTCCTGGGACTGGTAACAGCCCTTCCCCCACCCCGAGGAAAAAACCCCACAAAATCCAAAGCAGTTCTTTTACAGTTCTTAAAGGTGCCTCCAAGCACCACACCTTCTTCAGGGTTACACCACAAAACATTTAGTCAGTTTAGCCAAGCAGTGTCCCGGTTACACATTTACGCAGTTTAAATTACTTGCCTACAGTCCAGCAAACCTCCATTGGCAGGACTCTAGTCCATGGTTCAGCATATGGCTCCAGCTCATGTCCTGAAAATCATGAGGCATTAAGTTGGGTGGCTCCATACCAGCCTCAGTCAGCTCCATATCTTCCAGCTGTTCACTGCCATCCAGAGCTCTCAACCCAGAGTCTCCCTGCCTTTTCTGTTGCTGCTGCTTTTCCTTCTGCCTCTCTAGCTGTTCTGCTCTCTGGTGTAATAGCATGCAGCCACGCCCCAAACTCCCAGGTGAAAAGGCTTTCCGGCTGTTTCTGCTTCCAGCCTGCAGGTGACTGCTGGGAACTAAACTAGAGCTGTGTGGGGGTTGGAAAACATGCAAATCTGCTCTCCCACTCTCTCTAGGGGGCCAAAGAAGAAAAGTCTTCAAAATGTTCAGTTTGAGGTTTGAATTGAGCTGTTTGTAGTGTGTCTATTCTTGAGCTGTGCACTGCTCCAGGGACAGACCTAGCAGGCATAGGCTGAATACCAGAACACCTAACCTAGGCATCATTTATAGAATTTCCCCCTCTCTGCCCAATGTTCAAAAGGTATTAACTGGGTAGACTTAGGAGAGACTCATGGAGGAACATGGTCCCATGATGGCATCTATACAGCCATACATATGAATCTGAGGACAGCAATAACAAGAGGATAAGTGAGAGGGAGGCAGAGAGAGAGATGCTGGATGGGGGAAGGAAGTCAGAGAAAAAGAGAGAAATGCACCTGTATTTACAGAAAAAAAAAGATTTGTTCCGAGTTATCTATGTAAAATTTAGGTCAATGGTTAAGACACATCTTTTTGGTTTAGCATTTTTATGAGAAGTTTGGTGAATTGGGATCCTATTTTTTTGGCAACTATTAAAACAAGATTTAAACAAAATTATATTTATTGTAGATTATTTAGATTATTTAAATTTAATTGATTTTAATTAATTTTACTTTTGTTTTTTCTTTTGTCTTTGCTTTTCTATATTTTATGATGTTCTTTATGCTGTTGATAAACCGAAGTGTGGTTAAAACTTTACAATAAACATAAACAGACATTTGGGTTGGCAAGTCTGGATTCTCAGGTGGTCCAGATATCACTATTTTAAAGGGTCCAGATTCTCGATTTGCAGTGTAGAAAATATAGTCAAGTTCAAGGTTTTTAGTTTTTTAAAAAAAAATTCTTGATATACTTATCAGGGGGGCTATCTAGGCAGTTTACAATGAAAAATGATGCAGACAATAGCAGCACTAAATATGTTTAAATGAATGCACATCAGCATTTTAGTTAAAACAGTAGCTGATGATTTCTGAAGCCTGGGAGCCCACATTCCAGGCCATATGCAGAGAGCTAAGTTCTCACATTCTCATAGAAAAATGAGTTGACAAATGCATAGAGTACCAGAGATCAGAAACTGGTATAAAAATCAAACAGGAGGATTAGGTGATCAGAGCCACTGACGTTCACTGCAGCAAGGAAAGGCATACAAGCAAATGCACAGCTTAAATGACCAACAGAGAGAAAGATTGGCATAGAAAGGATGAGAGGGAAATTGGCGGTGGGGGGGGGAGGGGGGGAGAAGAGAAGAAATGGAATAAAGAGCTAAAACAAGTAAAGGGAAAAAATAAACCACAGTACAAAGGTTAAAGAATCAGGAAGCAAGAACTGCAGAGCAAATCTCCTCAAGCAAACAACTGAGCAAAAGAAAACCCAAGTGGCGGTTTGTGCATAATTTATAACACTTGTAAATGATAATCAAAATTGACACCTTCAGCCTTCATGGGTCTTTCAAGATATATTCTTTCACAGAATGTAACATTAATTTGTCATTGGTTTTTCCCCCAGTAGATTCTGTGACTGTACAATACCGTTGGTTCATTTCCTGGAACATAATACCCTTTTCTGTGACTTTCCTGTGGCACTCCTTTACCTTGGAAAATATATCCCTAATCTCTTGCTCTCTGAGGCATCTAAAGGGTGTTACATTGGGGCAGCATGGATTTCAGCGCTGGTCCGGAGGCCAAGTTAAGGTGGAACCACTCAGAAGTACCCAGAAAACGTCCAGAAGCTGGCATTCAGGTACAGCCTAGCACTGGATATAAACTAAAATACTGCGGTCAGTGTTAGAAATCAACGTCTCTGTTTGTAGTCTTTAAAACTTCTTAAAATTGAATCTTGCTCTTAACTGGAAGCTGTATAGCAGGAGGTCCAGGGGATAAGAGTATAGGCTCCCTTAGAGATCCTTTATTTGCCTCATGCAGCAAATAAAGAAATGTCTAATGTAGGAAGCAGGGCATGCCATGATGGAGAGTGGGCATTCTTGCGCTAACCAATCAGTGCATCTTCATTACCGCGTGCTACAAAATCCTGAGTGGAGAAGAATGGGTACCAGTGGATCAATTTTTCACTCCATCAAAAATTACAAAGACTAGGGGATACTCGAAGAAGTTACAGGGAAATACTTTTAAAACCAATGGGAGGAAATTTATTTTCACTCAGGGAATAGTTAAGCTCTGGAACGCGTTGCTAGAGGATGTGGTAAGAGCAGATATAATGTAACTGGCTTTAAGAAAGGTTTGGACAAGTTCCTGGAGGAAAAGTCCATAGTCTTTACACAGGGGGAGCCACTGCTTGCCCTGGTTCGGTAGCATGGAATATTGTTACTCCTTGGGTTTTGGCCACCTGGATTGGCCACCTGGATTGGCCACCGTGAGAACGGGCTACTGGGCTTGATGGACCTTTGGTCTGACCCAGTAAGGCTATTCTTATGTTTCTACCATTTACAAAATAAGTAGTAATAAGACCCGGATTCTGGTAACGGCGCCTAAATAATCTAGTGCTTAAAAATTGGCACTGGCCACATGTCAATCAAGCTTAGGCGCCATTAAAATCAGACAAAATCACGAACACAATATACCAAACACTAAAATCAATAGCAACCTGGATGAAAGATCACAAACTGAAATTGAACCCAGATAAAACAAAATTCATCCTCCTAGAAAACAACAAAATACCAACAATAACCAACATTGAAATCAACGCAATCAACTACCCCATACAAACCACCCTAAAACTGCTAGGAATAACTATCGACAGATGCTGCACCATGCAACCACAAATCAATAAAACAATACAAAAGTCATTCTTAGTCATGAGAAACTTAAGACAAGTTCGGAAATTCTTCGAGAAAACTCAATTCCAGCTCATAGTTCAGTCCTTAATACTAGGCCTACTTGACTACTGTAATATCCTCTACCTCCCATGCCCTATAACCATAACAAAACAACTACAAACTATCCAAAACACAGCACTAAGACTCATCTACTCATTAAAGAAGCATGATCACATTACAGAAGCATATCTCCAATCGCACTGGCTTCCGATCCCAGCAAGAATACAATTTAAATTCTATTGCCTACTATTTAAGACTTTATACGGAGACAGTCCAAACTACCTGAATAACCGCCTCATCCACAACACTGCAACCAGACATAGGAAAACTCACACCCCATTCTCATGCCCCCCAATTAAGGAGGTCAGACGGAAAAAACTATATGATGGCCTCCTGGCCACTCAAGCAGCCAAACTAGACAACCAAATCACCAATCTACTGATGGCATCCCTCGACTACAAGACTTTTAGAAAAGAAATAAAGACCATACTCTTCAAGAAAACTCTGAAAAAAGAAATAATACCGCAAGTCTCAAACTCCACCTCTCACTAAAGCCAACTACCCCAAACAAATAGCCTTACCCATTTCTCATTCTTTTTGAAAATGACCAATTTTTTAATTTTTTTTTGTAAGTTCTTGTTGTAATACATCTTGGATAATTCTTTTGTAATCCGCCTTGAACTGCAAGGTAATGGCGGAATAGAAATCCCTAATATAATGTAATGTAATGTAATTAACAGAATTATGGCTAAGAAAAAGCTTAGCCACCAGGAATGTAGTCCAGGGTTTTAAAAGCCTACATTACCGATGCCTAAGTATTTTTTTGAGAATTGGGCTTAGTGGTGCCTAAGATCATCTCTGTCGCGCCTACTATGACCTTCAATGCCGCTGGCCGTTATGCTGTAGGTATGATTCCGGTGAATACTTTTATCATGAATTTTTAATTGATTTTAAGCAACATCCTCAATTACTGAGCCAATTAAAGCAGGAAATCAAGGCACCTACCAGTAGCTTATTCATGGCGCTGTTTACAGAATATGGCCCTAAGTGCCCCTGTAATAATTTTTTTAAAAATGGCTGTGCAATAATGACATTAGTGCATAGCCATTAATGAAATAAATAGAAAAGCAGGGTTTTTACAGCTGCAAGTAAAACTGACCTTAGTATGTGGAGATGACTCGCTTAAGTCACGCTAAGGCCATTTTTTAATGCAGCTAAGTAAAAAGACCTTTTAGTTCTGTGCAAACCTTAAACTATCATAGAAAGACAGATTTGTGAAATGTGAGAATGTACAATAAAATTGCCTTTACTTAGCCAGATTGCTAAAGTTCAATGAACACTCGGTGTATAAAATCTCTTGCTATTTCTCAGTATATTAGACTACAGCTGAATAAATATAGTATTATTAGCTGAGTTTAATGTTGTCCAACTTGAAAGATAAACAACACAGATTTTGCTACAGCTTAAATCCTGATCTTTTACCAAAACAAATATTTTGCAAGATACCTCATACATACACATTTTTCATAAAGAAGGTAGATTTAACTCTTTACAGAAATGAGGGTCAACAACCAAGTTTAGGTGATACCTTTTTCCTGGATTAATCTTTGACAAGCTTTGGAGGATTATCCTCTTGTAATTAGGCCCTGATGAAGAGAGGATTATTTGCCAAAGCTTGTAAAAGATGTATTAGGTTGGTCCGGAAAATAATGTATCATCTACAATTTAGTTGTTGTCTCACTTTTCTACATAGCCAAATGGACTAATGTAGCGATCACAATTCATTGTTTCTCTACAAGCATATAGCATAGGACATGATCTATACTGGAAAAAGAAACCAGAGTACAATCGTCAGTTTCCTTTGTTGGTAGGTTTATTATCCTCATGGCAAATAAGCTACTGGCCCTGTCGTTCATTTTCTGTTCATTCTTATCCATGAGCAATGCAGAAGTCAAGAAACACAACTACGTTTTTTTCTTCTGCTTTCACAACCCTAGGCCTGCTTTCATTCTCAGTCAGCAACCAGCAACCCCGAGTCCCCTGTATTCAGCTTATTCCAGCCTTCTCATACCCTGATCATCTACAGTTCCTCTGATAAGCAACTGTCGTTTTCTTATGAACCTCATATATTCTTCTGCCACTATCAGTTCCTCCGGAACTTGGAGGCGAGGAGGAAGGCAGTTTGAGTGCAGAGCTCCTCTCCCTGGACATTCTCACTAAAGATTTTATAACTATTTAATCCCTTCAGTTTAACTAAAGTGATTTCAGAAGGCTTCAAGAAAACAACTTATATTGGATACTGTATTTGCTACAGATGGGAAAAGTAAAAGAACAAAACCAAACACTGTAACACCATCTAACACCATTCCAGCAGGGGAGAGCCGACGAAGGAGGGCTGCAGTCCGGCCATCGGACCAATGGTCGGCTTGGGGGCCCGTTCCAGCGGGGCACCCGACATTGTCTTCGCTCCTCCCCCATTCCAGCAGAGGAGAGCCGACGGAGGAGGGCTGCAGTCCGGCCATCGGTCCAACGGTAGGTTTGGGGGCCCGTTCCAGCAGGGCATCCGACACTGTCTTCGCTCCTCCCCCATTCCAGCAGGGGAGAGCCAACGGAGGAGGGCTGCAGTCCGGCCATCGGACCAACGGTCGGCTCGGGGGCCCGTTCCAGCAGGGCACCCGACACTGTCTTCGCTCCTCCCCCATTCCAGCAGGGAAGAGCCAATGGAGGAGGGTTGCAGTCCGGCCATCAGACCAACGGTCGGCTCGGGGGCCCGTTCCAGTGGGGCACCCGACATTGTCTTCGCTCCTCCCCCATTCCAGCAGAGGAGAGCCGACGGAGGAGGGCTGCAGTCCGGCCATCGGTCCAACGGTCGGTTCGGGGGCCCGTTCCAGCAGGGCATCCGACACTGTCTTCGCTCCTCCCCCATTCCAGCAGGGGAGAGCCAACGGAGGAGGGCTGCAGTCCGGCCATCGGACCAACGGTCGGCTCGGGGGCCCGTTCCAGCAGGGCACCCGACACTGTCTTCGCTCCTCCCCCATTCCAGCAGGGAAGAGCCAACGGAGGAGGGCTGCATTCCGGCCATCAGACCAATGGTCGGCTTGGGGGCCCGTTCCAGCGGGGCACCCGACACTGTCTTCGCTCCTCCCCCATTCCAGCAGGGGAGAGCCGACGGAGGAGGGCTGCAGTCCGGCCATCGGACCAACGGTTGGCTCAGGGGCCCGTTCAAGCTGGACTTCAGTTTTGACTGTTTTGATTTTATTTTCACTTCTTTTTAGTTTATGATATATTTTTTAATCTCACTTATTGTTTTACCACTTATTTTGTTTTATTTTATCATTCAAATTTCATTTAAATTTCCCCAGAATTCTATTGCTTCAACGGTTCTACCTCTGCATCTATTCTTATCTCCCCTCTTTTTTCAACCTTTCAAAGTCCTTTAGATCATTGTAGTCTTATTAGAATGTTTATTTTATTATTTTTCTCATCGATTCTCTATTTTATTTCTTCATTACTCTACTAATTGTCATTTTTCCAGGTACTTTAGTTAGATTGTGAGCCTTCGGGACAGTAAGGGAATTTCTAAGTACCTATTTTACTTATAATTTTAATGCACCCTATTGTCTATTTTTCTGTAAACCGCTTAGAATCCTAACGGAGTTTAGCGGTATATAAGAAATAAATTACAATTACAATTACAATTGCTCTCGTATGAGGAAAGAGTAAAGAGGTTAGGGCTCTTCCGCTTAGAAAAGAAATGGCTGAGGGGAGATATGATTGAAATCTACAAAATCCTGAGTATGTCGAACGGGTATAAGCGGATCAATTTTTTTTTTTTTTTTTTACTGCATCAAGATTTACAAACGCAAGGTGACACTCAATACAGTTACAGAGTACTGTATTTTCACTCATATACCGCGCACCCGTTTAAAACGCGCACATGGGTATAGCGCGCGGGAAACTATAATTTATGTAAAGAAATTTTTATATACCGCGCACACCTGTATACCGCGCATGCCACCCCGACTCTCCCATCGCCGCCCGACTCTCCTTTCGCCCGCCCCGACTCTCCTCTGGCCGCCCCAACTCTCCTTTCGCCCGCCCCGACTCTCCTTTGGCCGCCCCAACTCTCCTTTCGCCCGCCCCGACTCTCCTCTGGCCGCCCCGACTCTACTTTCGCCTGCCCCAACTCTCCTCTCCCCCTTGAAGTCCTGTCCCCACCCTGAAAGCCTGATGCCCCCCCGATGTCCGATTCACCTCCCCGCAGGACCGCTCGCACCCCCACCTCGAAGGACCGCTCACACTCGCACCCGCACCTGCACCCCACCCAGAAGGACCGCTCGCACCCCCACAGCCTCCTCACCCAACCCCCCCATCATGGAGAAGCTGCCTACCGTTGTCCTGCTGCTTCCTCTGCCGGCGATCCCGCCCCTTCTCTGAGCCCTGCGTCTGCGCTGCTTCCTCTGACATCAGAGAAAGGGTGGGACTGCCGGAAGAGGAAGCAGCGCAGACGCAGGGCTCAGAGAAGGGGTGGGACCACCGGCAGAGGAAGCAGCAGGACAATGGTAGGCAGCTTCTCCATGATGGGGGGGGGGGAGGTGGGGAGGCTGTGGGGGTGCGGGTGCGAGCGGTCCTTCGGGGTGGGGGTGCGAGTGGTCCTGCGGGGTGAATCGGACGTCGGGGGGGGGGGAACTATGTAAAAAAAATGTGTACAACGCGCTCACGAATATAACGCGCATGGTTATACTCGGTTTGTAAAATCGTGTATAACATGCGCATTATATGCGTGAAAATACGGTAATGCTTTTAAAACTAATAGGAGGAAATATTTTTTCACACAGAGAATAATTAAGCTCTGGAATGTGTTGCCAGAGGGTATGATAAGAGCAGTTAATATAGCTGGTTTTAAAAAAAGTCCATAGTCTGCTGTTGAGATAGACATGGGAGAAGCCACTGCTTGTCCTGGATTGGTAGCATGGAATGCTGCTATTATTTGGTTTTTTTGCCAGGTGTTTGTGACTTGGATTGGCCTCCGTGGGCTAGATGGACCATTGGTCTGATCCAGTAAGGCTATTCTCATTTTCATTCTATCCATTAACTATTTATATGCCTGTAATTATAACCAACAATTACCTTTTTCTGTATTTCGGATCAATTTTGCCATTACCGTACTTGTTGCAGTTAAAAAACATCACTGCCTTTGATTTTTCCTCTCAGTCTGCAGTTATTACTCTTCCACGTATTTGCTTGTTAGTGTTTTATATATCACTCTTCATATTAATATGAATGTGGTGTAAAAAGCTGAATAAATAAACTGCGGCAGAAAAACCAACCCACTTTCCTTCCTCATAACTAGCAGCCATCACCTTCTGCCCTGATACATTTCTCAGTAATTTAGGGGCTCTTTGACTACAGTATGGTAAAATATGGGTTTTAACAGATTTTAACACAGGACTTTCCTGTGCTCCAAGCACAGATTTGTTGGGACACTTCTTTAGGGCTTTTTTTTTTTTTCATTTGCATGTTGTGGGCTAACATTTCCATTAGAATGGAAGACTTATAACATCTCCACAGAAGTACTTACTGCCTTGTTAACACTGTGTTATCCATTTAGGACTAAATTTTATATATGTTGCATAAAAAATCGGCACACACACAAAAAAATCTCTTAGCGCTAGTTTATAAACAGCCCCTGTAGTGAATGACATGGGGACAAATTTGTCCCTTTCCCCTGTGGTATCTCAATATCCCCATCCTATCCCCAAGAGTTCTGTCCCTTTCCCATTCCTGCAAGCTCTGCCTTAACTGCGCAATACTCGAACATTTATGATTTTAAAATCTTTGAGGCTTGTGTAGATGAGGACAGAGCTTAGGCATTGGTGGAATGAGGCAATGGAATATAAGGTAAAATTTGTTCTGAACCACAAGAAGGATGATAACTCTTCAATATTGTTTTGAAACAAAAAAAAAAAAAAAAGGGATATAAAAAATTCAATTTTCTCTAGAACTATGGCAACATTTGGGAACTCTGCAGTTTGCAATTCATTGAAATTCATCCCCATGACCTGCCAGTTGAAAAGAGAGAGAGAGAGAGAGAGAGAAAAAAAAAAGAAACCTCATTTGACATCGATATGATCATAATATAAAGAAGGGAACTCATGAAGGATGCCATCTTTGTGAAACCTGCAAAAATGAAATTTTTGATCAAAAACTGTACACTCTAATCTCCATAAAGAATTATATGTATTTAAATTTATTCATTAGGTACATTAATCATGTGTAATTTATTAGAACCAAAAAGGTTTAAAAGAAAATCAATTCAGGGGCTATCTTCTAAATCACTGACTTTTATTTGCACCTTTTTCGGCCTCTCTGAAGTTGATCTACATTCCTTTGACAATACTTAAGCTGTGGTTTTAATTATCTTTTCAGCTCCTAGCACTATTTCAAATTAAGCTGTCACTTTGTATTAGAAAGTATAAGTTAGGTGGTTTAGTTCTTGCAGCCAAGTTCTTTCTTTCTGTTATAGAAAGGTGGAATGTAGCTCTCTATCAAGATCTCAATCAAACCTGACAAGAAGTGGAAAAGAAAATACTGTTATGTACTAACTATTCCTGGGTAGAGTTTTAATGCTTGGAAGCCAATACCCCAGTCTCTATCCAACCACCCTCTCCAAGATCACTTTTAATTTTCTAAAAGGTTTATAACACACCTTTGTTACAGTGTAAATGCTGAAATGAAAATACTTGATTTCTGCAACATGTTAGACTGTGTTTTCAAAAATGTTTCCATTGAAAAAGAATGTGACCCCCCCCCCCCAAAAAAAAAAAAAAAAGAGCTTTAGAAATAGCACCACTCCCTGATATTTAAAATCTATGGTTGACATTTCTCATAAATATCTGCTGATGTATAAAATGTATACCTAGATTTTCAGTGCCTGCTGCTCTCTGGCAAGTGGTGCTGGAAATCCTGATATTGGGTATTGGTGATATTTAGTGCTGGTTCCAGATACATGTCTGGGTATCAATGATAAGAACATAAGAGTTGCCATACTGGGACAGACTAAAGGTCCATCAAGCCCAGTATCCTGTGGTGGTCAATCCATGTCACAAGTACCTGGCAAGATCCCAAAGAGTAAAACAGATTTTATGCTGTTTATCCTAGGAATAAGCAGTGGATTTCCCCAAACCATCTTAATAATGGCTTATGGACATTCCTTTTCAAATAATTTTCTAAAAGAGAAGTCCATAGGCCATTATTGAGATGGCTTGGGAAAATCCACTGCTTATTCTTAGGATAAACAATCTGTTTTACTACTTGGGTACTTGGGACCTGGGTTAGCCACTGTTGGAAACAGGATACTGGGCTTGATGGACCTTCGGTCTGTCCTGGTATGGCAATTCTTATGCTCTTATGTCCTTAAGTTATACAAATGTTTTTAAGCCATGCTAAACTAACTGCTTTCACTCTATTCCCTGTCAAAAAAATTCCAGAGTTTAATTTCATATTGAGTGAAGAAATATTTTCTCCAGTTTGTTTTAAATCTACTACTTAGTAGCTTCATGACATTCCCCCTACTCCTAGTATCTGCAGATCCTTTCCTAAAACATTACTGGAATTGAGCACTGCCTGATCTGGACATTTCAATTCCAATTCCAAAATCCATCTCCACATCTTTTTAAGATGGAAATGTCAAAATGCAGGGAATCTATTATGGTGGCCACATGTTAAGAGGTTGCTTGCTACATGTCTCTTACCTACTTTGGATTCTGTTCCTGGTATAGGGATGCAAAAGTCAAGTAATCCTTTCTGATCTTTTGCTTTAAGAACATAAGAATTGTCATACTGGGACAGACTGAATGTCCATTAAGCGCAGTATTCTGTTTCTCACAGTGACCAACCCAGGTCCCAGGTACCTAGCTAGATCCCAAGTAGTAAAACAGATTTTTTTTTGCTGCTTATCCTAGGATTAAGCAGTAGATTTCGCCAAGTCATCTCAATAATGGCCTATGGACATCTCTTTTAGGAAATTATCCAAACCTTTTTAAAACCCTGCTAAAGTTTGCTGATTTTGCCACATTCTCCAGCAGCAAATTCCAGAGTTTAATTGCATGTTATGTGAACATAAGAACGTAAGTGATGAAATATTTTCTCTGGTTTGTTTGAAATCTACTACTTTGTAGCTTCATCGCCTGCCCCTAGTCCTAATATTTTTGGAAAGAGTAAACAAGTGATTCACATTTACCCGTTCCACTCTACTCAGTATTTTATAGACCTCTATCATATCTACCCTCAACCATCTCTTCTTCAAGCTGACACACCCTAGCCGCATTCTTTCCTCATAGGGAAGTCGTCCCATCCCGTCTATCATTTTTGTCACCCTTCTCTATACCTTTTCTAATTCCATTATATATTTTTTGAGATGTGGCAACCAGAATTACACACAATATTCAAGGTACAGCCATATCATGGAGCCATACAAAGGCCTTATAACATTCTCTTTGTTTTCCATTCTTTTCCTTTCCTGATCCTTCCTAACATTCTACTTGCTTTCTTAGCTGCTGCTGCACACTGAGCTCAGTATCACTAATACCCAGATAAAATATGATTCAGCCCCAGACCACCATATTACTCGTGGGATAGTGCCAAGGTAGTCTGTCTGAAGCTTCAACAGCATTATCTTGGCAAGGCCACTGAAAATCTGAGAACTAGACATTGTTGCAGCAGTGCTTGGTATAAAAGGAGAGAGACTGTTCTATTGGATTTGGTGCAAGCCTTATTATTACGCCACTCTACTTCTATTGGCCCCTGAGGCAGTCCAGACACCTGCTTGCTGCTGTACCAGGATTTCCCATACCAGGTGCTGCTGATATAGAGACAGGTATGTATTGTTTCATTCAGATCATAGGGAGGGAAAGGGGGTCAATGACCACTGGGGAAGTGTGTGTGTGTGTGTGGGAGGGGGAGGGGGGGTCATGACATAATCCCATCAGTGGTCCTCTGGTCAGCTTGAGAAACTTTTTGGCCCTTAGGTGTTTTTAGGTCTAGTTCCGGTTGTCTAAATGGCATCCTGGACGCCTTGGTAAATGTTTGATTAACCCCACAAGTCATCCAAACGCTATGGGGCTCATAACCGAAAGACATAAATGTCCAAAAATCGGCCTAAGTCGGCACTTGGACGATCATAAACGAAAGACATCCAAGTGCCGATATTCAAACCGGGTTTTGGATGTATTTCTAAATGACCTAGGCCTTCATAGTGCCGCTGAACGACCATAGCTAAATGTGGCGTTTCAGGAGGAGTGTCGAGGGCGGGATTTGGGCGGGACGTGGGCAGGCATAGACTTAGTCGTACTGCATGTTGTGACAGGGAAGCTCCTGTCACAGTGAAAACTACTGCTAAAACTCCCCAACATGCAGCATAGGGTCCTGTAAAACCCGGCATGGAGCCTGGACAGCTGGCTCAGCCAAAAGAATGCAGGAAAAGGCAGGTCCCAGCACAGCCCAAGAGCCAGATAGGAAGGGCTCTGAAAAACACTAATTTCCCCCATCACTCCTTTCCCCAAGTCAGGGAGAAACCTGACACCAATTTGCAAAGGGGTGGAATCAGACCCCGGAGTTCGTAGGCTGGGAAGCCACAAAGGCAAAGTCAGGTGGAGTGGAAAGGGGAGGACACAGCTGGCCCTGATTACAGAAGCCAAATGAATCATGGAGTTGCCAGCTCTCACAAGTTACCTAAGCCCCAGCAGGACCGTGGTGCAGGAAGCCAGCTCATAAGGAGAGGCAGGACAACACTCGGGAAGTACAGTGACTGGTAGCTTAAACCCCAGGGAGAAGGGCTGGAAAATGATCCCCATGGAAATGCTGCAGAGGTTTTGGCAGACATGCAGGAAGGGGGATGGGATGCAGAAATGGAAAGCCAGAGTTCCCATGAGGGTGAATGGGAAATGTGTAGTGTCCCTGGGGATAGTATAAGTGAAGAGGACATGGACATGGGAGGGTACTGTGTGTGAGAGTCCTCAGCTGATTGCATGAAGAAAGTTGTCCGTTGTTTTTTTTTTCACATTGAAGCCAAAGCATTGTGGCAGGCAGAGCTGAGGCAGCCCGGCCTAATTAGGTGAGAAAAGCTTGTGTAAATACAGAAGGAGCTGAGACATGAAAAGGTGGCATAAGCCGAGCTCAGCTATAAAGATATAAAGGAGCTGTAGTTCTGAGAGACTGATAATTCCCAGAGGGGATATGAGACCAGGAGAGCACTGGACTAATGTAAAGTTTTGAGTTTGAATTATATTTTGTTGGATAAAGATGGGCAATCCAGTTCCTCATTCAAAGCCCATATGACTCACCTGGACTGAGCTATACCAGAGTGCAGGAAGCACCTAAGGGAGTCTAAACCCAATTGTGAAGATATTTTTTTCTATTTTGATTTGGGACATTAATAAACCTGATACTGCTTTCCAGAAATCCGGTATCCGGGTTTTCCTTCATACAACCATATAAAAGGCGTTTCAAAATTCTTGCTTGTGGTCCGAGCCAGGTTTTCCCACCTACTCTGGGACGGGCCCGGCCACAATGTATAACCGAAAGTTATACAGCACAGCATAGACGGAACTTGGACGTTGTGACTTAGACCATTTAAAACAAAAACCCACCTAAAATGACCAAATAAGCACTGCAAATACAGACCCCACACACACTACCCCAGTGATCACCAACCCCCCCACCCCCATAAGAATATTAATCACAACTTGAAAATTGCGCCTCCAGAACATCATCACCTGGCAGTCTGGCATAGGAAAGCCTAGTCGTGCTGCACAGAGGCGTCTTAAATTGTCTTGGGGGTGGGTTAGGAACCCATAGAGAGGTGGACCCATGCCCATAAGCCCCTGTAATCACTGCATTGATATTGAAACATGTCATTCCCCTATACACCCCCAAAACCCTTTTTTACTAGCATATAAGTGACTCCTGCACTCATAGGGCTATTGGGGTGGTAGATAAGTGGGTCTAGGGGATTATGGAGGTAGTTTGGGGGGCTCACCATGCCCTATAAGGGAGCTGTAGTGAGATGAAGACATGGCACCCTTCTTGCAAAGTACACAGCAGTGCCCTGTAAGGTACCCCACTATTTAGGTGTCATGTCTGGGTGTTCAGTCCATCACTTTGCAGACCCCTCCCACGTCTAAGAAGGCTTGTTCTAGGCATTTTTGACATGGATGAAAAGTTGGACGAAAATGTGGTATAAAGATGGGCGATTTAGTGGCTTGGACGATCAGATCAGCAGGACGTATATTTATACGATATTCGAAACGAAAAAAAATTTGGACGTATTTTTCGAAAATATGTCCAAAGCTCTTTTTTACTTTGCACAACTTGCGACTTGGATGAAAACGGACTTTCGATTATGCCCCTCCACGCATGCCCTAAGCCTGACCACAACACACCTCCAACATGCCCCCTTGAACTCTGGATGCACTGAAGTCAAAAAGCCTAGCAAGACATCTAGGAAGTAAGTTTTTAAAAGCGGTTCTTGGATGTTTTTGCGATTGTAATGTCCAAGTGCCGGTTTATGCCATCTTTTGGATGCCTTTCTTTTTGGAAAATGAGCCCCGCAGGCCCTACATTATCATTCTAAAACACTAGAACTTAAGAAGTCCTGACCTGGACATCCCAATTCAGATTTGCATGTCATATCTAAAATTCATCTCTTAAGTATTTAGATAGACCTTAACTTTACTCTTTAATATGGCAAAACACTGGATTCTAAAAGTGGGAACAACTTAACTGCAGAAAAACTTTGATATAATGGCTAATCATGTGACATTAACAAGCAATTAAGCAATTTAAGTGAAAAGAGAATAATATGGTTGGTTAATGGATATGTGGCTATTACACATTAAAGGAAATCTAGAAAGGAACAAAGAACAGCAGTTATATGCTTGAGGCATGTTTAAAGGCTTAATTATGGTGAAGCTTTTAAACAGAAGGAGGTTTCGGCCTACTGAGTGCATACTGAAGGGGTAAATCAAAGAAGAAAAGCAGTAAGCAGCATGTTCTTGAGTATCTATTAAATCATTATCTTAAGATGTGCAGTAAATAGCTCTGCAACATCAAATTAATACAACATAAATCAAAGGTATGCTAGAAGGCAATTTGTGCAGGATGAATAATGGTGCAGCATTCTATTATCTGTTGTGTTGTAAATTTTGCACAATAAAATCTCAATCCCATTCTTTTATGAGCAGGTCAAAATATGAGTCTCTTACTGTGTACTATCTAGTATATAATTTAGAAAAGTAATGAAAGTAGCACAAACACATGTATCAAACTGACTTGTCCTTATAGTTCTATAACACCCTAGTTCAAAAGTCACAAATGATGCTTTAGAACAAGGTACGTAAGTTTTATGCCACAGATTTTTTTTAATGATAGAGTCCAATGAAGAGGGAGGGGGATCCAGGCCCATATCCCACTCTATCCACTACATTTATGGTGAAAAATAAGAGCCTACCAAAATCCTACGGTATAGTTGATACCTGTGGCCATAAGGACTAACTATTGGGGGGGGAGGGGTTAGATAGGTGGGAATAGTAGGTTTTGGGGGAGGTTTGAAGGGCTCACCATACAGTATAAGGGGGTTCACATATAGAGTGCCAATAAAGGGATACATCTGGTGCCCCATATGTGAAGTTCACCGCAGTGGCCTTTAAGGTGTCCCACTGCTCTGCTGGCATGTCTGTGTGGCCAGTGTAGTATAAATGGTGGCTCTGCCTACATCCAAATGACTTGAGTTTTGGATGTTTTAAACTTGGACATTTTTTTTAATGGCCAAAGTTAGATGTCCAAAGGGTCAAAACGTCTAAATAGGTTATTTTAAAAAATGATAGATGTCTTATGGTTTTGAAAATAGACATTTTCTCCACCTGATTTTTGGATGCACTTCTCAATACATCCAAATCAGACTTAGATGCACCATCAGAAATGGCCTTCTGCATGTTATAACAAACATGGTAAAATGTGCCAGTTATATATGGCTGAGCATACATTTAAGAATCACAAACTCCTAAAATATCAACAGGCCACAGACTCAGTAGTTCTTTGAACAAACTTCTTTAATAATTAAATAAAAATAAACACATTTCTTTTATATATATATATATATATATATATATATATATATATATATATATATATATATATATATATATATATATATATACACAACTACAAAGTGCAATAGAACATACAGACAAACGGTACAATAAAACAACACTTTTATCTAACAAATACTGATATAAATATATTTCCACCACCCCTTCCCCCTTCCCGCCCTCCCTGGATGCGTATGAGCCTCTTATTAGAAATCAAAAGCTTATACTAGTGATCAGTTTTTTTTACAAATGTCGCCAATGGTCCCCCCAAGTCTCATTAATTTTTTTGTAATGGCCCAGCTGTTCTGAGTTTATTCGCTCATATCTATAAACTTGGCACAAGGTTTCCCACCAGAAGTTAAAATGCAGTCTATCCCAGTTTTTCCAGTTTTTTTTTTATAATTAATTGCATCACTATCCCTGTTATTCATGAGCCTCCTTTGAGGAATTATATCAAAGGCTTTACTGAAATGCAAGCAGTCTACATCTAGCACATATCCTTGATCCAATTCTCAGTCAAAGAAATCAATCAGAAGTGTTTGACACAATTTTCCTTTAGAAGAAAAACATGTTGGCTTGGATCTTGTAACCTATTAGATTCTAGGTAGTTCACTATCCATTCCTTCACCAGCACCTCCATTACCTTTTCGACCATTAAAGTAAGATTTACTGGCCTGTAGTTTTCCATTTCTTCTCTGACTCCATGTTTGTGAAGACAGAGACCACATGTGCTCTTTTCTGATCCTGCTGAACCTTTCCCGTATCCAAGGATTTATTTTAAAAATATCTTTAAGAGGAACCACCAAAATCTCTCTAAGCTATCTAAGCTACCTCAAAATCTTGAAAAACTGAATATGGGCAAAGTCACGAGGCTGTCGTGACTTTCCCTATATTCAGTTTTTCAAGTTCATAAACACTTTTTTACATGAAGAGTACAAAACCTTTTCCACTCCCATAAGTAACTTTGTCAGCCAACTGGGGTCCTTTTCCAGGATTTTCTTCTGTGAAGACCGAGCAAAATTATTTGTTTAGCATGTTTGCTTTTTCATCATTACTCTCTACAGAGGGATTCACAGTATCTTTCAGTGTTAAAATTCCATTCTAGGCTTCCTTCTTTTACTAATATACAGTATCTGAAGAAAGTCTTGTTACCACTCTTTATATATCTCTCCCTTAGTTCTTCTGCCTGTGCTTTTGCCAGTTGTATTTCTTTTTTCTTTCAGTATTCAGTGTCCTTTTTTGCATTCCTCATATTGCATTCTTTTGTATTTCATGAATACTAACTCTCTCTTTTTTTTTTTTTTTTAATTCTTGCAGCCACTTGTTTGCAGAACCATATATATAGCAGAGTTCCTATTTCATGGAGATTATGATCTAATTGACAAATGTACATGACAAACATAAACTAATGGCAAATATACTTATTAAAGAGGATGCGGGAACAGAGAACATAAGATAAGTAATAATGAATTGTATGCAAGCAAAAGAATCCTGCATTGTATGTCAAAGTGAATGAGAAGCAGATTTATTATCATTTTTTTCCATTTAATTTTTATTAGAGAAAAAGGGCAATATAACATCTTTATAATAGGGTTATTTGGTCATATCAACTTTGAAAATAGATAAGTAGTACAGCTGAATTTTGAACAGGTAGTAATACTCTAGCAGGAGTTAATAACAGAGTAGATTAATGTCCTGATGGCATATTCAGAATGGAAGAGGCAAGCTTTAGTTTAAGAGGAAGATATGGCATTCTTCAGTAGTGTTTTGAATGTCTGTAGAGAAGGTGAGAAAGTCATCAAAATTATGATTCAGAGTTTATGGATCTGTGAAACTGCAGAGGAAGATTCATTGTTGAACGCTTCAATATAGTTTCCCCTTCATGAAAGCTCGAAGCCTCCATGTATATTTAAGTAATTATGTCATTTACATCTATAAGACAATTAAACTAGCTGAGACTTCTTCATTCTCCATGCCCCTGCTAAGTCACCTTTCCGTAGACTGAGTGAATTTTTGATAATTGGCAGGGGAAAAATGTATCTCTGAAAAATGTCGAGTTTGATAGTAATTTTGAAATTGTTGTGCTATCCCATTATCAGTGGTGTGTGAGGCATCAGATGAATCAATTATATGAGAGATTCTGGATCTTTGGGCTTTGCTTTTTAAATATTGAGACAACATATGGATAGCCTTGTTGACTGAATTATATTGATATTTCAGAGATTGGAGTTTTGTATACATTTGAGGTTTGTAATCCAATAAGCATTGGAATTCCAGAGATTTAATTTCTATTTCCAAATTATCTATGAGTCATTTATGTTCTTTATTTTTACCAGCTGCATAATTTATGATACTACCTCTGATGGTAGCTTTAAAGGCATCCCACCAGATCCTACCCCTAAAACTACTAGGGGTGACGATAGAGACTGTACCATGCAACTACATATAAAAAAAACAGTCCAGAAAGCCTTCGCAGTCATGCGTAACCTAAGACAAATCTGCAGATTCTTCGATAGAACACAATCCAAGCACTAATACTAGCACTAATACTAGGACTACTAGACTACCGCAGTATCATATACCTGCCCTGCCCCTCCACCATAATAAAACAACTACAAACAGTGCAAAACACAGCCCTCAGACTAATCTAGTCTGAAGAAGTACGACCACATCACCGCTGCCTACCAAGACACATGGAGGGGCATAATAAAAAAAAATGTCTAAGTCCTCTTTTGGCCTAAGGCCTTAAACGTTGAAAGTAGAAGCAGGAAAAATATCCATTATTAAAAAAAACGTCCAAAAGGAGGTTTTTTTTTAAAATAATGGCCTGCCTCTACATTCAGATGTTTAAACACCCAGACCACCACTACGTCTAAACTTACACCATATAATCAACCTATAAAAAGCCTAAGTCCCAAACGCCCAAAACAAGGGGTTTTAGGTGAAGGAGGAGCCAGTCCTTCGCCTAAAAGCTGGATTCTGTAACCGGTGTCTGTCAAAAACAACACCGGTTACAGAATCCACCCCCCCTACAATGATCTGGGCTGGAGGGAACCCAAGCCCTCCTGGCCCGCGGCACCCCGAACCCCTGAGTGCAATTGGGGCAAGAGGGAGCGCAAGCCCTCTTGCCCCGGCGGCACCCACCTTCCCCGACATGATAGGGGCAAGAGGGAGCCCAAGCCCTGTGACAAATCTAGCTCTCCGTCTAGCTTTGGCACAGGGTTAGGTAGGAAGAGCGGTAAGACCCTATGCAGGAGAGCTGACCAGGTTGGCCCGGGCGATTATGAAAGCGCTGACTTCCCTTGTACTAACTTAGAGCCTGACACTGACTGCCAGGGAGAGTTCAGTCCAGTTACAGGTTACTCTCCCAAGCCTGTTATTAGAGCTCAAAGGAACTCAAGAGCCAGGGAACTACATCTCCCAGAAGGCCAGAGAACTGGCAGGAAGCTGTCAGCTAAGCAGACACAGCTGCAGAGGGTGCTTTCTCCCTTCCCCCTCTTCAGAGCAGGGAGGGGCGATTTGGAGCCTGTTAAAACAGGGCAGCTGAGACCCAGAGAGGGGGAGGAGCCAAGGGGGCTGCAATGTGAGCTTGAGAGGCAACACAACCTAGCTCCCCAACTGAATGCTGACGAGCTGGCAAGAGACTGTGAGATGGTGGACATTTCAGAAATGTCTGATCGCACCGTTGAGAGGCAGCTGGAAAGCTGGGAACTGATGGACATTGGTGTGCCAAGTATTCCTAGGGAGAGATTGGAAGCAATGGACACAAGCTAACAAATTGGAAGTGTTTTGCTAATTTTTGATTCCTACCTGTTTCATGAAAGTTTTGGGACTGTGTTTGCTGTGTGGTCAGAAGTGCTTAAACTTCCCAGAGCTAGACTCTGAAGAATGCTTTCACATCGTTTGTTGCTTTGGACTGCCTAAACATTTGCAAGCTACTGCAGCTTTTGTTTTACCTCCTCTTCACACAGCTGGAGGCTAATTAGCAGTGATAAGTCTCTGCAGGGAACGTCAGTGACGGAGCAGCTCCGTTTGTGTGAGTTCCCTAGCTGCAGGCAGCTTGTGGAAAGATTCCAAGTTTAGTTTTGGTTTGGAAAAGTTTTATTTTTTCCATGCAGCAAGTATTGTGTGTGCTTCTCCCTACTGCTCCTTCATAGGAAAAGAGCATTGCTAAAACCATCTTTACCATTTAAGGCTGGTGAAGAGGACTGAGTTGCAAAGTCCAGCCATAATTCTGGTTTGTGTTTTCCTTTATTGTTTCTGATTTTTGATAGAACATTCATTCTTATACTTGTGAAGCCAATGTGGCCAGGTTGGCCCTGTTTTTGCATCCTGGGTTTCTGGGTAAATGTACTGAAAAATACTATAACCTATTGATAACACCAGATCAGCCTGACTAGAGTCAGAAATAAAAGTATATCCTTATTTTGGACCTTTCAGAGTGTGTGTGCTATTACTTGCCTGTTTTCACCAGGGTCATTTGTCCTATGGATTTTACCCTAGGCAGATGCCTATACAGCCTGAAGGATTCCCTAGTTGAAGGGAACACGCTGGGAGCAGTTACGGTCGTGGTGAACCCGGCTCGCTGTGGTGATCAGGAGCTCGCGGGTTGCAACAGCCCTCTTGTCCTGGTGGCACCCACCTTCCCCCAGCTCGATCGGGGCAAGAGGGATCCCAAGCCCTCCTGCCCAGGCGAACCCTCCCACTCCCACTAAGATACGGGCAGGAGGGATCCCAGGCCCTCTTGCCCTCAAAGCAATCCCCCTCCCCGTATCTTAAAAATCGTTGGTCGGACGGATGGTTGCCAAGCCCGTCCGTCTGACAGGCCAGCCATCCCCGGAATGGGGCCTGAAGCGCCTGAACCAACCGGAATTAGCCCAGTAGCCTTAGGCCCCTCCTGTGGGCGGGGCCTTAGGCACATGGGTGTCGCCGGGGCAATAGCGCTTGGGCTCCCTCTTGCTCCGATTGAGTTGAGGGAAGGTGGGTGCCACCAGGGCAAGAGGGCTTGGGCTCCCTCTTGCCCCGATCGAGTCGGGGGAAGGTGGGTGCCGCCGGGGCAAGAGGGCTTGGGCTCCCTCTTGCCCTGATCGTTGTCGGTGGGCTTGGGCTCTCTCCTGGCCAAATTGAATCGGGGAGGGGTCATCTCTCCTGCCGCTTTAGCGATCTCAAGTGCCGCTTTTGGTGGCACTTGGTGGTACCGCTATTGCGGCAGGGGAGATGAGGCATGTCTCCTGCCCCGATGGTTGTGGTGGGGGGTAGGTAGGTTGCTGGGCCACTGAGCTGATCGCGCCAGCCGCAATCAGCTCAGCAACCCCTTTTCGGCACTTATACCTGTTTTGACTTGGTCTAAATCAAAATATATAAGTGCCGACTGGGCAACCTGCCTAAAGTTTTGGTTATACCTGTTGTACACCTAGGTGTAGGTTGGCCCACCTCCCGCCCACCCCTCCCCCTGCCCTTTCCCCGCCTCTAAAAATGCCTCTTTTCTCTCTGTGCATTTAGAGGCAGGGGAAAGGCCTAAGCTGGCTTTAGATACATCTAAAACTAGCTTTGATTATGGGTACTCGGAAGATCAGGCTTTTTGATTGTCCAAGAACCCATTTAGGCCACTTTTTAGATGTTATTTTTTTATTATGAGCCCCATAATGGCTAACTGTACAAGCACGAATACTTTTTAAATTCTATTGCATGCTCTACAAAACCTTACATGGCAATGGACATCCTACCTGAACACTCACATAACTCGGAACAACTCTTCCAGACCAAGGAGAACTCAGACACCCTTCACCCACCCCCCAATCAAAGGAATTCAGCGTGAAAAAATACACGATGGACTACTCACCATGCAAGCAGCAAAACTAGACAACTACATCTCCAACTTACTGATCTCAGTGCCAAACTACAAGAGGAGGGAAATAAAAACCAGGTTATTCAAGAAATATGTCAAGACAAACTCCTGATACAACCAATAACCTCACTCCATCACCAGACTATAAATGTTCCAACCAATAACTTCCCTGTAATCTTATGGATATTACCAGAATCTCATCCTTTTGTAATCCGCCTAGCACTGCAAGGTGTTGGCAGAATAAAGGAAACTAATGTAATGTTAACATTATAATCATTATAATTGTTTAATGCAAAATATTCATATATTTTTCTCTTATATAGGTAACAAAATTATCATCTTGTAACATATGGGAATTAATTCTCCAAAGGGGTTTCAGATTTTTTGGTAATATGTTATCAAATTTAATGGAAATAGCAGAATGATCAGATATTATTCTACTAAGGATGTTAGACGATGTAAGGTAATATGGAAGAAGAGAAAAGAAAGAAGTCAATGCGAGAGAAACTATTGTGAGGAGAAGAAAGAAGGTATAATCATTGTCTGTAGGATGTATCAGACTCCAAGGATCAATCAGACCAAAGTGTGAAGTTTTTTTTCAATTCAAATATTGAATAAAATTCTAAGTATCTATAGGAGCTAGATGATTACCTATCCAGAAGTCCATCTTGAATTTGATTAAAGTCTCCACTTATAATAATTGGATGTTGACCATATTTAGCAATTTCAGAAGCAATGTCTTGAAAAAATTCTGGGGGTCTGTATTAGGAGCATATAAGTTCAAAAAATATAGTATATATAGAATATATAGTTAAAAAAACAAACTAACTATATTCCTTGTGTATCGTTAGTTTGTCTAATTGTGCTAGTATTAAGATAGATACACCATTATGTTTGTTAATAGCTGAGGAGAAACCTGCAATAGAACAGTTTTAAGTCTTTGTCATTAAGATTTAAATGAGTTTCTTAGAGAAATATAATTTCAGCCTTTAGATTATTGAGATATCCAAATAATTTGATCTCTTGATAGGGTTATTTAAACCCTTTGAGGGGCATAATCGAAAGAAACGTTTATGTCCATTTTGGGCCTAAGTCTCTAGTCGTCCAAAGTTGGCAGTGTCTAAAGTCCATTCTCGAAAAATACATCCAAAATATTTTGTTTTTCGAGAGTCTAACTGTACGTCCAGCTGTTTGACCGCCCAGACTGCTAAGTCGTCTATCTTTATACCCCATTCTCATCCAAAAATATGTCCAAGTCAAAAACGCCTAGAAAAGGACCTTTTGAATGTGGAAGGGGCCAGCAAAGTAATGAACTGGACACCTAGACATGGCAACAGAGTAATGAGGCACCTTACAGGGCACTATTGTGAACTTCACAAAAGGGTGCCATATAAATATCTCACCATAACTCCCTTATAGGTCATGGTGAGCCCCCCCAAACACCTCTAAAACTTACTAGACATACCTGTCTACTACCCCAATAGTGGCACCTATATGGCAGTAACATAGAAACATAGAAGATGACGGCAGAAAAGGGCTACAGCTCATCAAGTCTGCCCACTCTGCTTACCCACCCCCTGTCTATGCCCTAATGACCCAATTTCCTTATCTTGACCCTCGTAGGGATCCCACATGGGTATCCCATTTATTCTTAAAGTCTGGCACGCTGTCTGCCTCGATCACCTGCACTGGAAGCTTGTTCCAATGATCAACCACTCTCTCTGTGAAGAAATACTTTCTGGTGTCGCCATGAAATTTTCCGCCCCTGAGTTTGAGCGGGTGCCCTCTTGTGGCCGAGGGTCCCTTGAGAAAGAAAATATCATCTTCCACTTCGACACGTCCCGTGAGGTACTTAAATGTTTCGATCATGTCTCCCCTCTTCCTACGTTCCTCAAGAGTGTAGAGCTGCAATTTGTTCAGTCTCTCTTCGTACGAGAGACCCTTAAGCCCCGAGATCATCCTGGTGGCCGTCCGTTGAACCGATTCAATTCTGCGCATATCTTTACTGTAATGTGGCCTCCAGAATTGCACACAGTACTATTGATGTGAGACTCACCGGTCTATAATTCGCAGCCTCTGCCCTGCAACCCTTTTTATGCAGAGGAATGACATTAGCTAATTTCCAGTCCAGGGGAACTTTCCCCTTACTTAGGGAGAGATTGAATAGCTCAGCCAACGGTTTCGCCAGGACATCGCTCAATTCTCTGAGCATTCTTGGGTGCAAATTGTCTGGTCCCATGGCTTTGTTCACCTTGAGTCTTGCCAGTTCACTGTAAACTTCACCTGGTGTGAACTCAAAATTCTGAAACGGGTCTTCTGTGCTTTGTGTTGCCTTCAACTGGGGACCGTGTCCCGGTGCCTCACAGGTGAAGACTGAGCAGAAGTATTCATTCAGTAGTTCAGCTTTATTGGAATCTGCTTCCACGTAACTTCTGTCCGGTCTTCTAAGGCGTACTATCTAAGGCATAAGTTAATTCCGGAACTTGGAGGCGAGGAGGATGGCAGTTTGAGTGCAGAGCTCCTCTCCCTGGACAATCTGCCTGCTTTTAAATATCAGCAGCAGTGGGAGATCAATTGCTTTTACACCTAAGCAGCAACGGGACCAACCCACCAAAAACCCACAGTCCCGGTCCTGCAAAAATATGAGCTCCACCCTCCCTGCAGTTCGCTAGGAAAATCAACTGCTTTTACACCTAAGCAGCAGCAGGACCAGCCACCACTACCAAGAGCCCTTTGCCCCGATCCAGCCAGGCATGTGAGCTCCTCCCTCTGCAGTCCATTGGAGAGATCAATCTACCTGCTTTTAAATATCAGCAACAGTGGGAAATCAACTGCTTTTACACCTCAGCAGCAGCGGAACTATCCGCAACTACCAAGAGCACACAGACCCGATCCAGCCAAGAGTGTGAGCTCCACCTCCCCCTGCAGTCCACTAGGAAGATCAACTGTTTTTTACACCTAAGCAGCAACAGGACCAGCCACCACTACCGAGAGCCCTTTGCCCTGATCCAGCCAAACAAGTAAGCTCTTCCCCCAGCATTCCGTTGGAAAAATCAATATGCTTGCTTTTAAATATTATCAGAAGTAGGAGATCAACTGCTTTTACACCTAAGCAGCCTATAATAGGAGCCCTTGCCCCGATCCAACCAGGCATGTGAGCTCCTCCCCCTATATCCCGTTTAAGAGATCAATCTACCTGCTTTAAATATCAGCAGCAGTAGAAAAACAACTGCTTTTACATACAAGCAGCAGCGAGACCTACCGCAACCACCAAGAGCCCACAGACCCGATCCTGCCAGGAGTGTGAACTCCTCCCCCTGCAGTCCATTGGAGAGATCAATCTGCCTGCTTTTAAATATCAGCAGCAGTGGAGATCAACTGCTTTTACACCTAAGCAGCAACGAGACCAGCCACAACCACCGAGAGCATACAGACCCGATCCTACCAAGAGTGTGAACTCTTCCCCCCATGCAATCCGCTAAGAAGATCGACTGTCGGCTCCGGGCGGCTTTTCCGCAGAGGAGAGAATCCTGCATTCACCGTGGGCCTCATCTGGGACAGCCTCCTTGGAGCGGCTGGGGCACGGGTAGTGTGTCTGGGAGGGAATGCATGGATGGGAGAACATCGCAGGGGAGGAGACATAGGCATCCTGGGACTGTCTGCCAAGTCTCTTCCCTGAAGAAGCCCTTTCTGGAAACGTCAATCGCTCCTCCTAAACTTACTTGCTCCACTTCATCACTGACGCTGAAACCGTGGACTGAAGACAAAGTTTTATTTTATTTTTCTTTCCAGCTTATGATTTATCTTTAATCTTATCTATTGTTTTGCCTTTTGTCTTTGTTTTGTTCTATTTCTATCATTTAAATTTCTCCAGAATTCTACTGTTCAACGGCTCCCCCTTCTGCTTCTATTCCTTTCTCTCCTCTCTTCTACCTTCCAAAGTATTTAGATCAATGCTGTCTTGTTAAAATGTTTATTTTATTTTTATTTTTCCTCTAACTCTACTTTTCACTTCTCTATTACCCTCCAGGTACTTTAGTTAGATTGTGAGCCTTTGGGACAGTAAGGGAATTTTTCAAGTACCTTTCTTATTTCTAATCTTAATGTATATTTTCTGTAAACCGCTTAGAACCTAACGGATGTAGCGGTATATAAGAAATAAATTACATTACATTACATTACTATCCCGCCTGTGTTCCTTTTTCTGTCACTAATATACCTGAAGAAGGATTTGTCCCCCTTTTTAATGTTTTTTGCCAGAATTTCTTCCACTCGAAGTTTTGCCTCCCTAACTGCCATTTTGACCGCTGTAGACCTGGTCCTATATTCTACTTTTGCCTCTCTTTTCTCCGTGCGCTTGTAGGAGAGAAACGCTTTTTTCTTCTCCTTAATGAGGTGCGAGATCTCCGCAGTGAACCATTGGGGTTTATTGTTTCTTTGTCGTTTATTTACTGATTTTATGAAGCAGCTAGTTGCTTCATGTATGGTTGATTTCAGTGTTAACCACTTAGCTTCTACATCATCGGTCTCCGCTTGGTCCTGCAGCGTCTGATGGACAAAATCTCCCATGCGTGCGAAGTCTGTGCCCCGGAAATTGAGTACCTTTGTTTTCGTGTTTGATCTAGGGAAGCCTTTCCTAAGGTTGAACCATACTATATTGTGGTCGCTGGAGGCTAGCGTATCTCCTACTGAGACCTCTGAAACGCTTTCCCCGTTGGTGAGTACCAAGTCGAGGATCGCCTGGGCCCTAGTGGGATCCGTTACCATTTGTTTGAGACGTGCTCCCTTTATGGAGGTTAAGAGCCTCCTGCTACCGCTGGTTGTCGCTGAAAATGAGTTCCAGTCTGCATCAGGCATATTGAAGTCCCCTAGCAGTACAGCTTCTCCTCGTAGAGTGATATTCTCTATGTCTTCAATTAATTCTGCGTCCATGTCTTCCAGTTGTCTTGGGGGTCTGTAAACCACACCTAGATACAGGCATTTTTCTCTGCCTCTTGCCAGGTTTACCCAGAGGGACTCCCCGGTGTACTTGACATCTGTGATCCTGGTGGTTTTGATGTCCTCTTTAATGTATAGAGCTACCCCCCCTCCTAACCTGCCCTCTCTGTCCTGACGAAGTAGATTGAAGCCCGGTATAGCCATATCCCACCCACGTGAGTCCGTGAACCAAGTTTCAGATATTGCCACCACATCTAGGTCGGCATTCCTTATTTCAGCCTCCAATTCTAGAATTTTGTTACCTAAACTGTGTGCATTGACATACATGGCCCTCCATATCTTGTGTTTGCTAAGTCCCTGTGAGGCGTATCCTACCCGAGTTGGTGTGACTCCCAAAGAACTGTTTGCAATGTGGGTACTTACCTTGGACATGGAAGCGGAGTTTCGACTCACCTCATCAGGATAATTCCTTTCTGCACTAATATGTGAATGGGTACCCTCCCCCGACTTACCTAGTTTAAAGCCCTGTGAAGCAGGCGTGCTAGTCGGTGTCCGAAGACGTTCTTACCCCTACTGGTCAGATGGAGTCCATCTGGTCCCTGAAGTCCTTGTAGCGCTTCCCCATGGTTTAGGAATCCGAAGTTCATATCCCGGCACCATCCCTGTAGCCACTCGTTCGTCCTCAGGATACATTCATCTCTGGCTCTTCCCTTGCCTCTAACTGGGAGGATCGATGAGAAAACCACCTGCGCTCCTGTCTGCTTCAGCCTCTCACCCAGTGCTCCAAAGTCTCTGGTGATGGTCTCCGGTGTGTTCCTGGCAGTGTCGTTGGTTCCTATGTGGACAAGAAGCATAGGAAAGTGGTCTCGGGGCGTGAGTAGTCTATCCAGACTGGCGGTGACATCTCGTATCCTGGCTCCAGGCAGACAGCAGACCTCCCTAGATTGCATATCCGGTCTGCAAATTGGTCCCTCGGTGCCCCTCAGCATGGAATCCCCGATGACTATTACTCTGCGCTTCTTTGGGGGGAGCCGGTCAGTTGTCCCTGGAGATGGAGCTGGGTGTTGGGCCTGCTCCTGTTCCTGCTCCTGTTCCTCATCGGCAGTTCCTTCCTGAAGAATCTGGAATCTGTTCCGCAGGACGAGTTAAGGGGTTGATGTATAGCTGCCCTGTTTGTAAGAAGAAGGAGAAGATGAAGAGATTGAAAAAGGGAGGGGGGGTCTCCTATGTTTGCCCGTGGAGGAGGTCACCAGCTGCCAGGAGTCAGTACAGTAGGGTTTGGGAGTACAGTAGGGTTTGGGGGTGCAGTGGTTAGAGTGGCTTATGGGCCTGAGTCCTCCTCTCTATGGCTTATTAGCGACCTCCCACACTACTTAAGCCACCTCTGTGCTGCTCTACTAGGCTCTGCTATGCCAGGTGCTGATGTTCTGGAGGCAGGTATGTATGTTTTTATTCCGATTTTTATGGTGTGATCACTGGGGCAGTGTGTGGGGTCTGTACTTTGTGTCTGCAGTGCTTATCTGGTCACTTTGGATACCTTTTTGGCACTTAGACCTGGTTTTATGTGGCCTAAGTCACAACGTACAAGTTCTGTCCAGGCAGCCTCGTTAAACTTTTGGTTATACTTGCAGTACGACTAAGTTTAGATCAGCCCATGTCCCGTCCAAATCCCGCCCTCACCACTCCTCCTAAAATGCCCCTTTTAGCTCTGGTCATACAGCAGCACTGAAAAGGCCTAAGTCGTTTTTAGATATGTCTAAAACCTGGTTTGACTTGGATGACTTATCTTACTGATCGTCCAAGTGCTGATTTAGGCTGGTTTTTAGATGTATTTCCGTTTCAATTATGTGCCCCTTTATGTTTAATGAGACTATATGCATTTACCTCTTGTAGTGAAGGTTTATGGGCTTATAAATAAGAAAGAAGGATATAGCATTATACAGCATTGCAACATGGAAGAGGCTGTGCAACATATGAAAAGAGCAAGAAGTAATATAAAACATCAACATGACGAATTTAAACAAATGCATCCTAACTAAAAGTAGGATTGCTTTGAAACACAAGATTTATGGATGCTGGAGGTGCAAGCATATGGAGGCGAGATCTACCCTAAGAGAACCTTTAAGAAAAATTAAAGGTGCTCTTCAAATATATCAGTACAATTTATAAAGGTAATTCTATAAACAAAATTAAAATAGGAGCAATATTGTTATCATAATAGGAGTTGAAAGTTAAATGAACACTGATTAGGAACATATAAGTTTGTCAGGAGAAAATGTTTCAAAAGTGAGAGAACCATAGTGAATATATGCATAATAAAGTATGAAGTGAGACATTTAAACAGATACAGAAAGCAGATATCTAAAGATAAGCTGCATCATAGAGCTCAACCATATGAATTGTTTGAACTATAAGTAAAAATTAGAACGCAAAGACACCTCATGCCTCTGAAGGCCGATCAGCCAATCACCTCCAATCAGTCGAACCACAAATAATCAAATGATTGAATGAAAGCACATCTATAATTAGCAGAAAAGCAGAAAATGAAAAGGTGACAATAAGTCTGATACCATGGAGTTAATGTCTGTCTTGGGAAGGAGCAGTTCGAACACAATCCTGAGGAGAAGATATCAGTCACATCTGCCCGCAACTCGTCAAGTATCAGCGAGACTGATAAAGGGTAGAGTGAAGCCTCAAAATCACAATTTGTATTGAAGACGGAGATACATTCAGGGTTCACTTAAATATGGTTCCTCTAGTAGCCATTGAATAACAAAGAACAATAAAAATATAGAGAAAAAAGTTTGGAGATATACATTACAATAGAAATCTTTTAATAGAAGGATATTAGAGATCATAGTCATGATATGTAGAAATCTAAGAGGTTAGAGGAAGATTAAGGTGCTGGATCAGTACAGCAAGAGGTGTCAGCAAATTTAAAGACACATTTTTCCATCAGCAGAGCTGGAGATACTTGAAGAAATCATATTTAGATAGTGTGAGGTGAAAAGGAGTCCAGGTATAGTTGTAAAGTCATTGGATCATCAAAAAAATGTATAACTTGAAGACATCTCTCGCAACGACAAGCTCCAGCCCATCAATCTACCTACCCACCCTAGAACATGAAGGTTCAACTGCCAACATGACCTGGAATCACTTCGAAAACCCTGATTGGAACCTATTCCTTAAGCTATACTCTAAATATTCCAAATCCAACTGCCTACTAGATAACTGCCCACCTCCCATCATGAAAACAGCCCCCCTCCCCTTCAAAGCCGAACTCTTCAACTGGGTCACCCTCTGATTGTCAACCGGTTACTTCCCATTGTAATTTGGTCACATCCTCGTGTCTCCAATTATCAAAACACCCAAAGAACCACTCTCTTCAGCCACCAACTACAGACCCATTGCCAACATACCTCTCTTCCTCAAAATTATGGAAGGTCTTGTTAATCAGGACCTCATGTCATACCTAGAGAAGTTTAACATTCTTCATGACTCCCAGTCAGGATTCCGCACTAACTACAGCACGGAAACCATCCTAGCCTCACTAACCGACCACCTCCTCCAATTATTTTCCCTGGGAAATAGCGCACTGCTACTCCAGTTTGACCTTAGCAGTGCATTCGACCTTGTAGACCATGACATACTGCTTAGTTGCCTCGACTCTATTGGCATTTCGGGACAGGTACTAACTTGGCTCACAGGCGTCCTAAAAAACCGCACCTACCAAGTCCACAATGATGGAACCTTCTCCCATACTTGGAATAACCCCTGTGGAGTTCCCCAAGGCTCCCCACTATCTCCTTCTCTGTTCAACATCTACATGGCATCACTGGGTCATATGTTATCGGACCGAAATCTGAAATCCTACATTTATGCAGATGATATTACTATCATCATCCCTATTACTTCACTGTCACAAAAGACAGAACAACAACATCTCATCTATACTTACCAAGATTGAACACTGGACCACACAGTTCAAACTGAAACTAAATCCAGAAAAAAACAAGTTTTTCCTTGCAAGTCCCTAGGGTCTTCACTATCAAACATTACTTTGACGTCCCCTCCTTCAGATTGCTGGTCCAATCCCTAATCTTAAGCACCCTGGACTACTGTAATATCATATATTTGGGTTCCTACAAGAAAACCATTAAACACCTGAGAATCATTCAGAACACCGCCGTCCGCCTCATCTATGGCCTTAAAAAGTCAGACCATATTAGCCCTTTCTACAGAAAACTTCACTGGTTACCAATAGAAGCAAGGGTCATCTTCAAATTCACCTCCCTCTGCTTCAAAACCTTAATTGGCTCATCCCCGATATACCTATCACACCACTTTGTGTTTCCAGGCACCAACCACACACGCAATGCCTACCTGTTTGCCTACCCCTCTCCAAAGGAATGTATCTACAAAAGATTCCTTGACAAAACTCTCTCATTCCAAGCTGGCAGATGGAATGATTGCCTGACCACCCTCATTTCAAATGCTCCATCCTAACTATCCTTCAGGAAATCTCTCAAATCATACCTCTTTGATAAATTTATCTAATCCCTTCCCTCCTGGCCAAACTACCAAACTCTAACCATCTCTCCTCCTTTTCCTGTCCCTCCTTGTAATTGAAAACTGGTTACCAATACACTTGACAATTACTCTTTGTATCTTCGCTGTATATGTACAGTCTCTTCTTCTGTAAACCGCTTTGAACTGTTTGTGGTATAGCGGTATACAAAAATAAAGTTATTATTATTATTATTTCAGAATTGCTTAAAAGTAATATACTCAGCTATATACCAAAAAGATATTTGTGTTCTGAGGACTTATGGAACTCCTTTGTGGGGCAGATACAAAATTGCTGTGAAAAGGGGAGCTTTAGAAAATTACTAAAGACGCAGCTATTTGTTGATGCCTTTTTTTTTTTAGGTATTTCTGACAAAGTTGATGAACTAATCATGATCTTTCTACCCACATTATGGTATCTCTTGAAGATTGTTTTTATGTTTATTTTATTATATGTTTTCAACTATTCGTCTGTCTTACTATGTGTCCATTTAAAATATTATGTATGTAAACCATTTAGTTTTAAACGGTATATAAATTTTTTAAATAAATAAATACTTAATTGTAAAACTGCTTAGACAACCTTGATAGGCGCTTTTTAAACACCTAATAAACTTGAAACTTGATGTTTTATTTAAATCAGGGGAAAACATAACTTTTATCCTTTCCTGAAGTATTGGAAATTGGATTTTGGCTTTTAATAATATTTGTAAGGCATGAGGGTAATGAAGAATCTTCAAGGATATTTATATTGTGTTATTTTTGCGGAAGGTATATGTCAGTATAGCTATTGCTAGCATTCAGCATTTTCAGTTGGCATAACTAATGTCAGCGAAGGCCTATGGGAAATTATATCAATCTGACTGGCATGTGAATTGCAGATAGACCGATAGACCCTGAGTGAAGGCAGACGGTTTCACATAACCCTAAAAGATGGTTTCAAATAGCCCTGATTAAATCAGGATTATCTAAAAAGTGTTAATGTGTTAATGTCTGATTAAGAGGGTGCTTAGGATAATGGGTCCAGGTGCACAGATAACTAAAGTTAATCAGAAACTTTTGTCAGAGACATACTGGAAATCACATATGACTTCAGCCTATTTTTCTCCTGTCTACGAAGGAGGGGGGAGATTTAACTTCTATTGAAGCTCAATAGATTCTAGTTTTTAGAATAAGTTTCCAAACTATAAAAGCCCCCTCACAGCATCACCCCCTCTCTTGGCTCTTGGCACTCTGGTCCTCTCTTGTTCCTCTTGAGCTCTCTCTTTCTTTGTCTATCTCTCTGTCTATCCTTCTCTTTATCTATGGAACCCGAAACTTAGACCAACACCCCATCCCCCTTTCTCTCTCTGGCTCTCCCTAGAACTTCAGACTCTCTGTCTCTTTGCCTCTGAACTCTATAAAGCAGGGAAACTGCTTTGCTCTCTCCTTAATTGTAATGCTTAATGGTAATGCCTATGAATACTGCTTTTCTGTAAGCCTATTTCTATAATATATTCTTTATGCAATCACCTCTGGCTGTGTTTCTTATTGGATTCTACTCCTGGTGAATCTTCAGTGAGGGAACTGAACCTGGGACCTGGCATGTGTAAGGGCGCCTCTCACGTAACCCCCACCAATCTAATATTGTGGGGGCCTGACTAACAATCCTTACAGTATACAGTCTAATATTTTATGGAGAAGATTCTAAAAGTATTTGATAGAGTCTATACCTTCTGTACCTTCTGTTATGCCTAAGATTCTAAATATTATTTCTTTGGGTTCTGTTCTGATCCTCAAGATCTTTTTTATCATGTCAATTTCTTTTGAATGGAAGGTATGTTTTCAGCATTGATTTTGCATTGAGATTCATTTGCTACTGATCAAGCTATTGAGATTAATTTGCTACTGATCAAGATTTCAGCTCAGTGATATCATCCCGAAGGGCATTCAAAGAGCAGTGGCTATCTTGCAGTATTTCCTTTATTGATAAAATCTTGTCCATAATTGACTGCAAAGATATTTCCCCTTCTTTTGAAGAAGCCCTCTTGGCTGGAGACTGAGCCTCGTTTTTCTGCCTTTTAGATGCTGGCATTGGGCTAGAAGTTATGTTTATGCTTATTAAAATCTTTCTATACCACCTATAAAGCAATAAAGGATCAAAGCGGTTTACATCACAACTTAATCATATTTAAGAAAGGAACTCCATTAGAAAATAGGAAAGGAAAGAAGAGAAAGGAAAGAAATTAACATTTCTAAAACATATCCATTAAAACTGTTATATGAAATAAATAAATCCAAATCAACACGAATCAGTACAAATTAATACAAATTAACACAGTTCCCTCAGAACCTGGTGTGCTTTTTCTCATGTGATTTGGCACCAGTGGACAGTCTCAAAGTGGCCCCTCCATGCTGCTGTGTTGAACCAGCCGACGGAATCCCCAGGAAGAGCAGCAGTTGGGAGAAATAAAAGAAAACACAGTTCCCTCAGAAATTGGATCAGATTTAGAATTTTTTTATAGTCATATAAATAGCACTTAAGTATGGATTGGCAGTGTCTGTATTCAAATGATTCACTGTAATTGTCGGATTCATATGAGGATTCCCGGGAGCAAAGAGCTCAAGCATCCATGTTGAAAGCATCCAGTGCTCCCCTTTTTGTATAAATAATGCCAGACAGACTTTTTTTTTAACTTGCTATTTTGGCATTTATATTTTGGGCATTCCATGTTAGAAAAATGTTTTTCATTTTTGACATTTTCACATATTTTTTAATAGGAAATCCAAATGTTTCCTGTTTGAAAACGGCTGCGAGATGGGCAGTTTTTTGGACATTATAAGGACATCACAATTCTGACAGACATTCTTTCAAAAAAATGCCTCTCCATGTGTCTTTATAACTTGCTAGCACACAGCCTTCAGAAATTGCACTTAGATTGAAGGTGCAACATTATGCTGCCTTGAGTTCAGATATATATGAACATGCACACAATACACACAGTTGAAGATATGCATGTAAATCATGACTGTCCTTGCTTCACCCAAGTCTGCTGCTGAGCATGCCTGTTATACCAGTATGTGCGGGCTTGCACTGTGTGCACTTTAAAGCATGGCCTAATTTTAAAATACAGTACATTACATTACATTAGAGATTTCTATTCCGCTATTACCTTGCGGTTCAAGGCGGATTACAAACGATTTATAGATGATGGGTAACAAAAGAAGATCATTGGTCATTTCTAGTGAAGGCAAAGAGAAGCTCAGGTAGTATTGGTGAGTATTGGAGAGGGAGGTATTTGTGGTGTTAAGACTTTTTAAGGAATTTCTTGAAGAGTATAGTTTTTATTTCTTTTCTGAACATCATGTAGTCTGGGGTAGTTATCAGTAGATTGGAGATTTGATTATCTAGTTTTGCTGCTTGAGTGGCTAGGAGGCCATCGTACAGTTTTTTCCATTTAACTTCTTTGATTGGAAGGTGTGTGAATGGGGTGTGTGTTTTTCTATATCTGGTTGAGGTAATTTGAATGAGGCAGTTGTTTAGGTAGGTTGGGCTATCTCCGTTTATAGTTTTAAATAGTGTACAGTAGAATTTAATAGTATTCTTTCCTGAATTGGAAGCCAGTGTGAGTTGATGTATGCTTATGTAATGTGGAAGTGTTTCCTCAATGAGTAGACGAGTCTCAGAACTGTATTTTTAATTGTTTGTAATTGTTTAGTCATTGTTGCAGGGCAGGGGAGGTAGAGGATGTTGCAATAATCTAGTAGACCTAGGATTAGGGATTGTACTATGAGCTGGAATTGTGTTCGTTCAAAGAATTTTCGGACTTGTCTTAGGTTTTTCATAACTGCAAAAGATTTCTGTATTGTTTTATTTATTTTTGGTTGCATGGTGCAGCATCTGTCTATTGTCATTCCTAGTAGTTTTAGGGTGGATTGAATAGGGTAATTGATTAAGTTGATTTCTATATTGATTACGGTTGGGATTTTGTTATTTTCGAGAAGGATGAATTTTGTTTTGTCTGGGTTAAGTTTCAGTTTGTGATCTTTCATCCAGGTCGCTACTGTTTCTAGTGTTCAGTGTAGAGTATCTGTCATGGCGATCGTTGGTTGATCAAAGGGTATGAGAATGGTAATGTCGTCTGCATAACTGCATAACTATAGGAGGTTATGCCTAGTTTGTCCAGGTATATCCCGAGGGAGGCAGTATATAGGTTGAAGAGAGTAGGGGATAGTGGGGATGTTTGTGGTATGCCCAGGGGTTGGACCAAGGTTCAGATTTTTCTTTGCCCGATTTTACTCTGCAAGTTCTGGATTTTAGGAAACCTTCAAATCATGAATATACTTTATCTGAGATACCTATTATGTCCAAAATTTGCAGTAGGATGCTATGGTCTACCAGGTCAAATGCTGCGGTCAGGTCCAGTTGTATGAGCAGCAATTTTTTTTTCCTGTGCTGAGGTGTTGTCTAGCTGTGTCAGTAAGGGAGCCTAGTAATGTCTCTGTGCTGAAGTTGGTTCTGAAGCCAGATTGCGTGGGGTGGAGTATGTTATGGTCTTCTAGATAATTGGTGAGGAGTTTGGCTGCTAGTCCTTCTGTAAGTTTAACATATAGAGGTATTGAGGCAATGGGTCTGTAGTTAGATGGTTGGTCTATTGGTCCTTTTGGGTCTTTTTGGATCGGGGTGATGCATGGTTTGTATCCATTGTAGGAGTAGAGTACGGAGTTTTGTGCTGGAGGTTGTTAGGAGATATGGTGGGCAATGGTTGAGGTCACAGGATGTGTGGCTATACTTTTTGTAGAGTTTGAATTCGGACCATTGTATGTTGGGGAATTGGGACCAAGTTCTGTCTACGGCAGTTGATTCTTTTTCTGTAGGATGTATTGTGAATTCAATTAGGTGGGATGGGGCACCATTGAGGGTAGCTCTGGCATTTGTAATTTTTTTCTTGAAGTGTTCTGCTAAGAGGGTGGCTGAGGGGGGTATTGTTAGTGGTCATGTAGGGTTTGATATCTGTTAGATCTTTTAATATTTGGAATAGTTTTTTGGTATCTTGGGTTTCTGTGTCTATTAGGTTGGTATAGTGTGCTTTATTCTTATCCTTTAGTTGTAGTTTGTATTGTTTGTTAATTTTTTTCCAGGCAGTTTTTATGTGATCTAGATTGGGTTTTCTCCTTTTTCTTTCTAGTCGTCTGCATTGTCTTTTGAGTAGGAGAAGATCGTTGTCATACCATTGGTCTGATCGTCTGCTGGTTCTAGTTTTGGTTTGTAGTGGGGCTAGTTCATCAAGGATGTTAGTGCTCAAATTGGCCTAATGTGAAATGAAGTCCTTGGGGTTGTTTCATCTATTTTTGTCCAGAATTTGGTGGGCTCGATGTGTTTGCGTGAGGTGTAAGTTACTTTTTTGGATTTTAATGTGGTTTTGTTTTTGGTCCAGTTGATGTTGAAGGTGTATGTGTAGTGGTCTGACCAGAGGGATGGAGACCAAGTTCCATTAGATGTTTTAATTTCTGGGGTAGATGGTTGATGGGTCATGAAGGCTGCAATGTCAAGTTGGTGTCCTTTCTCATGAATAGTTTGTGGGGTTAAAATTCGTAAAGATAAGGCATTGAGAAATAATAGATAGTTATCTACTGGTTTGGATGATTGGTCTTTAAGATGTAGGTTTAGATCTCCTAGGATAATCTCAATTATATGACCTTCACTAATCCAACCATCTGGCAAATCCTGCAGCGCCCCCCCCCCCCCCTTATGCCATCACGACGCTGTTAAGAAACACAGTTTCTCTTTCTATTTTAAAGAGGGATGTTTCACACCTGATACAATTTGTTTTGAACCTGGGACCTTGCTTTTACTGCCTTTATATATGCATTGTTTGAAGGGTTTGTTTTATTTATTTTAATAATTTTTATACCTCTGATAATCTCAGCAGTTTCCAGAATAACACACATAAAAACATAAAATGTAGACAAACTGTTACATAAAGATCCAAAGATATCTCATAACATAAACAGTAATATGCTCAAGGTACTCTCAGCAATTGCTAATCAACTGCAATACAAGGAACACAGCATAATTTTAGAGGAATAGTTTGCATACTATATTATGAGTAGGCATCCGTAAATAGCTTAGTGTTAAGCAATTTTTTAAAGGTAGAGTGTTTCACACAAAATCTTAATGGACCAGATAAATTATTCTATAAAAACATCCCAGCAGTCATACACATTTTCATTTTGGTAGACACATATCTAATATTCATGATTGATTGACATACTAACTTCATACTACCCACTGATTGCAGAGCTCTGCTGGGTCGATACACCTCCCGGAGACACTGGAACCAATATGATACTGTTCAATGTAGAATTTGATGCACCAATGATAACACTTTGAAATTAATCCTTTGTTCTATAGGCAACCAGTGGAGACTTTTCAATACAAGGGTAATATGAGATCTTCTGGCTGCTGAGTTCATCATAACATGTAATGCTCTCAACTTAACCTTTGTTACTCCCAGTAACAGCAAATTACTGTAGTTGCTATTACAGGGTTGCAATTGTTTTCCATATTCGAATTTTCAGTTATCCAACAACAGGTCTGTCCTGTTTACATCTGATAAATGAGACTTTATTGTACAATAAACCTTTCAGGAAAATTGTCTAAAGTACACACTCAGTTATGCTGGAATTATACATATATTTCTTTAGAATATAGACATGCACATGTACATGTATATGCCAAAATTGTACCTAAATGCTATTCTATAAATACATATGTATCTTACATAAAGTGTATTTTACAGGTGGGTGTACACATTAGCAGATACTCACATTTATATGCATAGAGGGGCATGTTCGATAGGATGTCTAAGTCCAACTCAGGGCGTCCAAATTTAAACGTCCAAAAATATGATCTATAATCAAATGGACATCCAGGAAGACAGGACATTTTAAAAATGAACTAACTAAATGTTTACAATATTGCCGTATAATACCCATTTTGCTGGACATCCAAAAGTTCCATTATATATAGGAACATAAGAATTGCCAAACTGGGACAGATCGAAGGTCCATCAATCCCAGCATCCTGTTTCCAACAGTGGCTAGCTAGATCTCAAGCAGTAAAACAGATTTTATGCTGCTTTATCCTAGGAATAAGCAATGGATTTCCCCAAGCCATCTCAATAATGGCCTATGGACCTCCTACAGGTTTCGATTATATCCGCAAGATGTCCGGAGTAAAAAGTCCCTTTAAAATGTTCCTGATGACGTCAAAACATCACCACAGTAATGACAGGATGTTCCCGATGTCTTGCACATCTATATATAGCCCTATATAAGGAATGGCAATTCTTTGTGGGTGTAGTAAGGATTTGTGGTAGGAAAGAGGAGCGGTAGTTGTAGTTAACAAAAAGGAGATAGAGAGCGTGATAGTGAGAGAAACTGAGACAGAGACAGTGTGAGAGTGACAGCTAGAGAGACTGTGAGAAAGATAATGAGAGTGACAAAGGGTGTGATAGAGAGAATGACCCCCCCAGAGAGTGTGAGTGAGAGAGTGTGTGAACAATTGACTTTGAGTGAAAGAGGGTGTGATAGGGAAAGAAGTGGGCTCTGCTGGAGCTGTTCCTCTATTACAGGAGGAACCTCTTTGAATATGATTAGAGGAACCCTCCCTCCCCCCCCCCCCCATACAGTGTCTCTCTGAGGGCTTGGTGGGTCATCAGGAGCATCCTACAGAGGTGAGTGTCAGTCAGTAGCCTTCATTATCTAAGCCCTAGACACAGGCAGCCTGTGCTCCTTAGGGCCTCAATAGCTGTCACGAGGCCCACATAACACCTTTGGCCTAATATGAGGAGCCCCAATGATGTCCAGCCCTCCCTGCAAACAGCCTATCACTATTTGTCTAAGTCCATGTCACAAGTAACAATTATGTATATGAAATCAAGAAGGCCCATCACCTGCATAAATTAATTTAAACTGTTCTGAGCTCCCCTAGGAGAACAGTATAGAAAGTTGAATGAATAAATATGTATGATTTCAGATAGCATAATCTTATTTATGAAAAAAAAATGTAACAAGGGATGGAAGGAATGATTTTGGCATAAACTTTGGACCCCTTTTATGAAGCTGAAGTACTGATGCTGCCTCGGACTTTGATGCATTTACGGCGGCAAGCTATGTAAAAGTGGCCCTTAATTAGGCATGTTAACAGACCCATTTCTTCATTTGGAAATAATATAGAAGAATATAAGGAGAAAGAAATAGAGAAACAAGCAAGACTGAATCAAAGTTTGTACAAAACAAAACTTCAATGCAAATCGTATGGCATGCTTGATTGAATACTGCTAAAAAATGAGAAAATGAAAAAGAAATTATGGAGTGTAAGTCTATGGTGCAATCTGTAATAATGTAATGTAATGTAATTTATTTCTTATATACCGCTACATCCGTTAGGTTCTAAGCGGTTTACAGAAAATATACATTAAGATTAGAAATAAGAAAGGTACTTGAAAAATTCCCTTACTGTCCCGAAGGCTCACAATCTAACTAAAGTACCTGGAGGGTAATAGAGAAGTGAAAAGTAGAGTTAGAGGAAAAATAAAAATAAAATAAACATTTTAACAAGACAGCATTGATCTAAATACTTTGGAAGGTAGAAGAGAGGAGAGAATGGAATAGAAGCAGAAGGGGGAGCCGTTGAACAGTAGAATTCTGGAGAAATTTAAATGATAGAAATCGAACAAAACAAAGACAAAAGGCAAAACAATAGATAAGATTAAAGATAAATCATAAGCTGGAAAGAAAAATAAAATAAAACTTTGTCTTCAATCCACGGTTTCAGCGTCAGTGATGAAGTGGAGCAAGTAAGTTTAGGAGGAGCGATTGACGTTTAAGAATGTGCTAGGTGAATTGAATTTGTAATGAGTGAAAACTGAAGCAATATATCAATGAAGATGTAGTGATGCATCACCCATGAAAGGGTTACAATGGACCTCATGTTAATGAAACTTTCTGACAAGGAAAAAAATAATTCTAGGAAATGTTAGCTTATGCATTCTTTCTTCAGCTATACCTATTCAAGTTGAGAAATAAAAATAGTGAAAGAATATAGTAATTGTTGAATTAAAAAACTTTTATGATTCTTCTCACAATACAACTGGACTTTATGGTAGCTGGAGGGCTTTAGTGAGTTATTTTAAATTTCACAGAACAAAGGTTTTAGATTCCTGAAATTCACATCTACAAAGAATTTTCTTCAGAAATCTCTCTCTCCTTTGATTAGTATGCATGCGAGCACTGTTTTCCTTCATAAAGTTATAATTGCATCCTGAACCACACATCAAGACTAAGTACAAGACAAAAAAAGAAAGAAAAATGATTTTATTTGGGTGCCATTTAAATTGCACTAGCAATGATTGCACTTCAACCAGAGAGCCTTAATGGATCTGTGAAACTGCATTCTTTGTCGAATGCTTCAATACAGTTTCCCCTTCATGAAAGCTCAAAGCCTCCATGTATATTTAAGTAATTATGTCATTTACATCCATAAGACAATTAAACTAGCTGAGATCTCTTCATTCTCCATGCCCCTGCTAAGTCACCTTTCCGTAGTGTGGCAAGTCCGGCACTGCTTGTAACTTGCCCCATGGTAAAAGCAGGGAGAACAATATTTCAGGTAGTAGTAAATTCCATCAGAGGAATTTCCTTAGCTCTGAGGCTGCCTATCCCAGTACAGAAACCTTAGAGGCCAGCTCTGTGCAGAATGAGAGAAGCGGCTCTGCAAAAGGAGCCTATTTTAGGCAAAGAATAAAACCTTTTAAAACTGCCTTTAAGCAGCATATGTTCCCTGATCGCTATTTTCATTAAGACCAAAAAGGGAGCCGAAGGCAGTACTGGCCCATTCCCATACCTCAGAGCCTGGGGCGTGGCTTGCCACCATATAACCTAAATACAAACTACCCAAGTGGTCCCGATCACAAATACTCATATAAAAAACTATATCCCACTAAATGCGAGAAGTGCATCAAAAATTATCTAATAATCCAGGAAAAGGCCTCAGAATTGGAGCCTACGCGTAGTCCTATCATGGACTGAACTGTCAGCGTAGTATTACCACTCCATGCTCCAATCATAGGCCGGAAAAACCTGTAACTTAATTAATTATTATTTTTTAATTTTTTAAATTATTGGTTTAAACCTTAAAGTCTATACTAAAATGTTCATTTCAAGCTTTATTATAGTGAATCTTAGAGTTTTTCATAAATAGTTCTTTAATAGACCTTAAGGGATGTAATCTACTGTTACAACCTTGCTATAACTAAATAGTGTTTAGCATTGCAATATTCTCGAGGATAGAGAAGTTAAAGGCAACTAAATTACTTATCATAAGCAGTTTTCATTATGGCTTGAAGATTTAAATTACTTATTTTAAGCAGTTTTCATTATGGCTTGAAGATTTAATAGCAGTATGATGCCTGTGCAATGGCTATGCCGCCGACGTGGTAGCGTTCATGGGCTATATTGTAAGTCCACTGCTTCAGGGCTAATAGCCAAAAGACATTAAGGCATTACGTTCTTTATGACTAGAGAATGTTTGGCAGTCATAAAGAACGTAATACCTTAATGTCTTTTGGCTATTAGCCCTGAAGCAGTGGACTTACAATATAGCCCACGAAACGCTACCGCGTCGGCGGCATAGCCATTGCACAGGCATCATACTGCTATTAAATCTTCAAGCCATAATGAAAACTGCTTATGATAAGTAATTTAGTTGCTTTTAACTTCTCTATCCTCGAGAATATTGCAATGCTAAACACTATTTAGTTATAGCAGGGTTGTAACAGTAGATTATATCCCTTAAGGTCTATTAAAGAACTATTTATGAAAAACTTTAAGATTGACTATAATAAAGCTTGAAATGAACATTTTAGTATAGACTTTAAGGTTTAAACCAATAATTTAAAAAATTAAAAAATAATAATTAATTAAGTTCCAGGTTTTTCCGGCCTATGATTGGAGCATGGAGTGGTAATACTACGCTGACAGTTCAGTCCATGATAGGACTACACGTAGGCTCCAATTCTGAGGCCTTTTCCTGGATTATTAGATAATTTTTGATGCACTTCTCGCATTTAGTGGGATATAGTTATTTATATGAGTATTTGCCACCATATAAGCCAGAGTCTCAGACAGGGAAAGGGGAAGCTCAGGAAGGTAGATGGAAACCAGCCCAGCAGAAGGTGCTAGAGGAGCGGACCAGAAATTGGAACAGAGCTCAGCCCAGATCCAGTCCTGGTGAGGAGTTAATGGAACTAGAGGAAACTGGACTGCCCACTCAGTCAACCTGGCCTACTACTGAGAAATGCATGGAAGTATATGAAACAGTACCTGCACAAGGTGAGCTGAATGAAGATATGGAAATTAGCTGAATGAATCCTGCTTATTGGTGGGTTTTTTTGTTTTTCTTTCTTGGAGAAAGGATTCCTTTTCTCTTTTTGTTTGCCTCATTGCAAAGGAATAGTGCAGGAAACCTTTATTACTCTCACCTGAGAGCAATCATCTTGAACTGTGTTTTGTTTCATGGATGGGGTTTTTTTTCTTCTTTTTGGCTGGGACTAATTGAAAGACTTTACTGAACTGAGAAACCTATGCTGCACCATATACACTGTGTGAACTTAGCTAAGCAATACTTAATATAGCAGTGCTGATAAATGAATCAGTGAAGGAGTGTTTGTATTTGAAACTTACTCAAGATTATTTTTCTCCTCTCTTGTGAGCTGCCTGATATCCTGGGAACAAGGCCTAAGCAGAATCTGGGAGGGATATCCAACCGGGCTGAAGAAAGCCAAAGATCCACTTAATGCAAGCAGGCAGCCATTATCCATACCTGCCTATTGTTTAAGTGTTTGTTTCAAGTACTGCATTATTTTTCTCTTGTGCACTGCATATTTTCTGTTATAGCTTTTTTCCTCTTTTTGAGATTGATTTTGTTTTGCTGGAAAATTTGTTGGTTTGCAAAGACTGCATAATAAGTCTACTTTTGGTTTCAATAATTAAACCTTGCCTTAGTGACTTCTGTGTGCTTTTCTGGGTGGTCTGTAAAGGTGCTTTGGCAAACCTTATTAGCCAGCACCGCCTGCAGGGCCTTCTCCCTATTGAGAGGCAGGCCTAGTATTGAGTGCCGCCTGGTGGTGGGTCACCGCAGTGGTCTTAGCGGAGACGGCCAGGCAACAGTAGACTGACCCCCATTATCTCCAACATCTTCCAAACATTTTAACACATCCCCTAATCCAATCCAAGCCTTACATTAATATACCGAATTAACCCCAGATACTGGGGCTCAACTCTGTTTACAATATAGTGTTCCCCTGGTCATTCGCGGTCGGCGGTTTGTGGTCCCGGTCATTCGTGATATTTTCCGACCGTGAACCGCCGACCAATCCTGATTGGTAAGGTCCGACTTTAGTGCAGGAAGAGGCAGTTGGAGCATACAGCGAGTGATTTCCTTCACTCACCGGCGCTCTGGCTGCTCTCTCTTGCCTCTCCCGCTGCCATTTCCAGTCTCCCCCATGAAAAACCGTTTTTGCGGTTTTTCAAGATTCGCGGGGGTTCCTGGAATATCGGGGGAGTACTGTATTATTACAAAGCAAGGAACAGCAGGACAGAAAAGGAGTCTGAATTTATTGGCACTCATAAAACTAATTTAAATTAATTATGTGCTCATCTAAAGCCTACTGAAAGGGAAGAGTTTTCAGGGATTTCCTAAATAGATGAAGAGAGGTAACGGATCTGATTTAATAAGAAAATGTATTCCAACGCAAAAATGTATGTAAAAGAACGGGAAATATATCCCATGGCCTTAACACCTCTGACAGAAGGAAATGAGAGTATCAGTGTTTGAGATCATCTTGATTCAGTAGGTCGTAGGGAATTAAATGAAATACCAACCAATGGTATAAAAATATCATGTATAATTTTAAAAATTATACTAACGCATTTTAATTCAATTCTAAAATGAACTGACAACCAGTGAAGTGCCCTCAACAAAGGTGAGATGTGTTCAAACTTTCTTTTTCTGAAAATTAGTTTGGCCACCTGCTCTCCAGACCCAATTCCAACACGGTTATGAATCCAATTCCTCCTCAGAGCAGTCACTCCGAATTCCCCTATTTTTGCAGTACTCAGTACATTCTCAGTTTCCCATTTCTGTCTGACACCACCAGACCCTCTCTCTTTTTCTCTCTCATCTTTCCTCCCTGCCTCCTACACTCTCTTTGGCTCAATTACCCCTTTGTTTTCCTAGTGGTCACTATCTTAATTGCACCAATATTCACAGAAATGTGTGGGTGTGGGTGTAGAGAAGATGTCTCAAATGAGTGGGATCTCTCCAATAAGTGGGTCTGAGGATGACCCCAGAGGTCAAAATACAGTTTTTGTAGACTGTGTGGTGTGGTAGGAAAAATGTGAGAGGCACAAGACACAGGATAAATCCAATCTCATGGGAGGTAATGCCACAGTGCAGGATTAATAAGCCAGTGCCTAAACTCAGACCTAAGAAGATTACTCTTTCAAACCCAGAATTGACACTAGAAAGAAGAAAGTTTGAAACTGGTGCCTATTTATCTTTTCCTAAGCAAGCTTCTAACAAACTAAAAATGGCCCAAGAAACTTCAATCAGCCTTAGAAGCAGTAAACAAAAAGAAAGTATAGGGAAAGAAATCCATTTTACTAGGCAGGAAGCTGGGTTAGGTACAATTTCAGCATTCAAAACATCCAATTAGAGAATCACCCACACCTGGGAGGGGGGGTGGTTTAAACTTCCCAAGATTCAGAGGACGAGAGAAAGTTACACAAGCTCTTCTACCAGAAGGAACCCAGGAGTCAAGCCTGTTCCAGGATCAAGGTTTGTTCCACTAGAGAGAGGGAAAGAGACCAAACTTCCCAGGAGCCAAGACGTAATAAACCTTACTGAAGAAACTGATCTTGATGACCAAGTATCTATGTGCTCAGAATCTAATTCTGTTATGAGTGAGGATGAGGAAGCCATAGACTGTAGTGAAGTTTGTCTAGAGAGTATGAATACTGAGGAAATGATTTAGGACTCCTATGCACAGAGACCCAAATATAGAAAAAAACGTAAAAAATTTTTTTCAAACGTTCACATGTTGTTATAGGAGGCTTGTGATCCCTAAATCAGTGTTTTTTTTTTATTTTGACATTTTAGTAACTTTTGGGGAGGATGTTGTAAAATTGCAACGCTGGGCCTGTAAGGTAGCAGAATTTCAATAGTGTCACTCTCTCTCTGAACACATGTAAGGAATAATTAAAAGTTTATTTGTACTTTACAGCTTATAAAGACCCACCTAAGTTTATGTATATACACAACAACAATAGTATAATAAAGAAAAAAGTAATTTTTATTATCAATTTAATACAAAAAATGAGTATCATATAAAAACGCAAATTTTTCCCTGTGAAGCGCCCATTGACTTCTATCAGCGGTAATCAAGAAATTTCGTGTTTTTGCACAAAAAATTTCATGTTAGCGCAAATCTTTTGGCAGTTTTGTCCCAGCGTTGAATCTTCTCCACTGGTTGTGGGCCAGCAAAGGAAGACACAAGTGTAACCTGTCTGTTGTCAAACCATTTCACAGCACAAATGTTGTGATTTGACTCCACTCTGACATCAAAGCTTCCTCTTCCCTTTTTCTTCAAGCTTTTCTCATCCTCAAGATTACAGTTTGGAAGGCGCACTTGTCTGGCTGTTCCTGTGTAATGAATTCCACAATCCAGCAGCCTAACTATCAATGGGATGCTGGTGAAAAAGTTGTCTGCATAGATAATAATAATAATAATAATAATAACTTTATTCTTGTATACCGCAATACCATGGAAGTTCAATGCGGTTAACAATAGAAGAGACTGTACATTTACAGCGATGATACATATTACAGTGTTGTTACATTTACAGAGATGTTACATAAATAGCAATAATAAAAAGGCATATACTAAAGAAGAGACAGTACTTATATAGCGATGTTACATGTTATAGCGGTGGTAAATGGAGGCAATGAAAAGGCAGGGCAATTAGGTAAAACAGAAATTGAGAAAGAGAGGCCATAGTGGCTTGGGAGGGGGGCGTAGTCAGAGGGAATGGAGGCATGTCGAGGTCAGGAGGATGCAGGGAAGGAGGGAAGGCAGCGTTAGCGGAATTTGTCGAAGAGGTAGGTTTTTAGTGACTTCCTGAACAGGTGGTAGGGCGGGGAGTTGGAGATGAGGGCGGTAAGGCAATTGTTCCATTTGCCCGCTTGGAATGCTAGGGTTCTATCAATGAATCTCTTGTAGAGGCAGCCTTTTAGGGAGGGAAAGGTGAATAGGTGGGCGTTTCGTGTGCGAGAGGGGCCTGCTATTTCAAGGTGCTCAGACAAGTAGATTGGGGAAGATCCTGTAAGAGTTTTGAAACAGAGGCAGGCGAACTTAAAGATGATCCTTGCCTCAACTGGAAGCCAATGGAGTTTGGTGTAGTAGGGGCTAACATGGTCGTATTTTTTGAGATCATAGATGAGGCGGACGGCCGCATTTTGGACTGTTCTAAGACGTTTGATGGTATTTTTATAGGATCCCAGGTAAATAATGTTGCAGTAGTCTAATATGCTTAATACCAGAGATTGAACGAGTAGACGGAAGGCTTGGTGGTCGAAGTAGCGTTTGATGGTGCGCAGTTTCCAGAGGGTACAGAAACATTTTTTCACCTGGGCACTGGTATGGTCATCGAAGGTTAGGGTGCGGTCCAGGATGACTCCAAGGATTTTTATGGTGGGTAAGATAGGGTAATCTAGCCCATTCAATCTGAGGGAAGTGTTTGTTAATTTGTGGTTGGGACTCGCTAGGAAGATTTTGGTTTTTTCAGAGTTCAATTTTAATTTGAGTTTTGAGGTCCACAGTTCTAACTTGGTGAGGATAGATGCGATGAGTTTTTCCGTTTCTAGAGTGAGTGAGGTAATGGGGACAATGATGGTGATGTCATCTGCGTATATGAACGATTTTAGGTTAGAGTTTGCTAGGCTTCGTGCCAGAGGGGTCAAGTAAATATTGAATAGGGAGGGGGATAGGGGAGAGCCTTGTGGGACTCCACAAGGGTTACGCCAGTGGTGGGAGAAGGCTCCATTAGTGTGGACCTGGTAGGTACGGTTTGTTAGGAAGCCTGTGAACCAATCTATTACCTGTCCGGAGATGCCGATGGAGTCAAGGCAGTTGAGCATAATGTCGTGGTCGACCAGGTCGAAGGCACTACTCAGGTCGAATTGAAGTATCAGGGCGCTTTTACCCAGAGAGAACAGGTGGAGGAGGTAATTTGTCAGGGCAGCTAGGATGGTTTCGGTGCTATGATTTGGGCGGAAACCGGACTGGGAGTCATGAAGAATATTGAACTTGTCGAGGTAATTCGTAAGGTTGTTGTTGACAAGACCTTCCATGAGTTTTTGGAAGAGTGGTATGTTGGCGATGGGTCTGTAGTTGGTGATGGAAGAGATTGGCTCCTTGGGTTGTTTAGGGATTGGGGAAATGAGGATGTGGCCAAGTTCGGACGGGAAGTATCCCGTGGACAGGCATAGAGATACCCAATTGAATGATGGGGGGGGCGCATTTCATGATGGTGGGAGGACAAGTATCTAATAGGCAGTTGGAATTGGCGTATTTAGAATAAAGTTCGAGGAATAGATTCCAGTCAGGATTTACAAAGGAGGTCCAGGACATGTCGGCTATTGAACCTTCAGTATCTGCTGCGCGTAGGTTGAGTGGGGGATCGGGGCTGTGAGCTGAAAGAGACAGTTTTAGAGTGTGGATTTTGTTCGCGAAGTGGTCGGCTAGAGTGATTGCGGAGGGAGGGAGGTCGGAGGTGGAGCGTTTGTAGTTGTGACTATGTGGAAGTGTGGAAGCAAGTTTCATCACAACATCCCCTGATAGTCCAAGTTCAGATCTTGCCCGTATTCCATTCACACTGCCTTGGTACACATCAAAATCACAAAGTATACCAGAGATTCCAGTCCTTGCCCACAGCTTGAACCCCCATGGGTTTGGCTTGCCACGCATGTACTGTTTGATGCTGCTGAATTTCCCCCTGAAAGGGATCATCATTTCATCAACAGAGTTATGTTCTTCAGGGACCACTTTTAGGCATTTCTCTCTGAAAGCATCAAGCCATGGTCTGAGTTTCCAGAGTTTGTCACTTTTTTGTTCCATCTCAGACACGGTTAGATTGTTCACAAAATGTAATGATGTCAACAGAGACTGGAATCTGTTTCGTGACATTACATCAGCGACAGGACTGTATCTTGTGTCTGCTTCCCAGTACATACGGACTCCAGGCATTTGGACAAGACCCATCTTCAGATACATGCCAATCATCTGCTCTATTTCCTTTGTGTTTGTGTTTATAGATGATCCTTTCTTCTGAAAACTGTACTGATTTGTGTTATCTGCCAGAGCGTTGATCATATCTTCTGTCACAAACTTCTGAAAGTACTCCAGTGGTGTGCAGAGGGAATGGACATCATTACTCCAAAGCAGGCAACAGGGTTGTATGACTTCATGGCCAGATAAACAGACCTATTTACACATTCAACCATCCAATGGTGTTGCAGAACTGAACAATAGGTTCTATTAGTAATGTACATGAAGTTTTAAAAAGAAAAAAAATGGGGGAGGGTTTATTTTGTAGCCTTAAATATGATGTTGTAATATTACAACACTGGTTCTCAGGGGGAGTGCAGACAAAACCTTGCTATCACTTTGACCCACTGTTGTAAAATTACAACATAGAAATAACCAGCTCTAAATCTCTTAAAATCAGTATATTCAATGATGTCATAAAATCTGCATGATCTACACATATTAATGATCACATAAAAAATATTTCAAGCTTTTTACTTACTTTAGTCCTGATGTATCCCGTCCAAAACAACAAGATGATATACTCCAAAGCAGGCAACAGGGTTGTATGACTTCATGGCCAGATAAACAGACCTATTTACACATTCAACCATCCAATGGTGTTGCAGAACTGAACAATAGGTTCTATTAGTAATGTACATGAAGTTTTAAAAAGAAAAAAATGGGGGAGGGTTTATTTTGTAGCCTTAAATGTGATGTTGTAATATTACAACACTGGTTCTCAAGGGGTTAAGGAAATGTGAAAAAATACTGTCGTGAGTAATGACCAGCAGAAGCTAAAGCTGTGTTTGGACTCAAAAACTTGCTGCACAACAAGGCATTAGTGAGAGTGTCTATAGTTGTGGTGAAGGCACAGTCAAAGCTTTTTAAGACTTGTTTGTGATTTTGAAGCAAAACTTTGGAACTGTTTGTAATTAGAAGGCATATGCAAGCTGAATGTGGAAATATAAAGTGGGGCAGTCTCAATGCTGCATGCTTTAAAGCTTGGAAAAGCCTGTGAAATGCTAACCTCTGAAAGGGAATGGGGAGGGAATATTACAACAAGTCATTTGGGTGGTTTGTTCCCTCATCACTGAGAAGAAGACTCAACTGAGCTCAGTGGTGCTCAAATCAGGGTAGCACAAGCATTGCTTAATGTGAAGTGAGCAGCACAAGTAGAAAGGAAGCCTGTTTGCAAGGTGAATAATTGGAACTGCGTTTTGAACTTTGCCTTCCATGATCAGGGGCCAAAGTGTTTGGCAGAAGTATTGTTAAAGGTGATAATGTTGTGAACTGAGAAGCAACTGTCCTATGGGAAAATACTCAGTATGGTACATAAGAGTTCCAGGATTTGATTTTTTGTTCATTTATGAGCACCAAAGAACTATGTATCTGTCATTCTACTATTGGAGTGATGAAAGAATAATATATTCCAAAGAATAAACTTTTTGTTTGGACTTTTGAAGCCAGGAGTTGGTGTGCTTCTTGGGGAATAATAATATTTTGGTTCTTTTACACCTCTTTGCCAGCTCAACATCCACTCGGTTTAATGCTTGGGCTGGTTCTGGAGTGCCCGTCCCACTGGCAGGTCACTCTTCCTGGCCACAGTGGTCAAAACTTTCCTCCAGATGCAGACTGATAAAGGGCTCCCTAATGGTAGGCTTCGAGATTGACACTGAGTATTTGGAAGGCATGTGAAAAAATGTAACAAAAAAAAAAAATTTGTGACCCACTGAGAGAGAAAATTATAACAGTAAGAGTACAGAAATAAACTTTTCCTGAGATACTCATATATGAAAATAGGTATGAATCACTATGATAGGGAACAAGAAATTGTAACATAAATAATGAGACACATTCAGTGTCTAAAACAGACCACCTCCTCCTTAACAAGTCAGGACAGGATTAATTCATCGAGGGCCCCTAGGCACATAAGTACATTGGGCTCCCTGCCCCGCCCCACCCCACCATGTGCCCAGGCGGAAACAGGAAGCTGCATCAGAGGGAAGCTTTGGGCAAGCAGCACCGCTTGCACAATTACAGTTCCCGTTGCCTTTCTTACCCGCGTTGCTTGCTTGTCTTACTTTCTGTCGAAGGGGGGGGGTTGCCGATCGGGGTGGGGCCCACGTTGCCAATAGATGCTGGAGGGGCCCATCGCCGTTTGGAAAAAACAATGTTGATGCCTTCCTTCATCGTGTTCCCCAGACCATTTTGGGCCCTAGGCACGTGCCTACTTGACCTATTGGTTAATCCTGCCCTGCTCATAGTCCATACAAGTATCAAACTTCAGCAGCAAACTGGCTAACCTACTGAAGAGGGTTTTAAACTTGAGTTGTTGAGGCTGGGTGATCAAAGTCCCCACGTGAATATAAGCCCTCAAGTAAGTGAAATGCTAAATACCTCTACACAAAAGGGAAAAGGGAGCCATATCTGGAAAGCAGTATATACTAATGCTCAAAGTATGGGAAACAAGGTTCTGGATCTAGAGGCTGTGATATAAAAGGCTGAATTGGATTTAGTGGCTTTCACAGAGACTTGATTCATGGAGAATCATGACTGGGATATAGTTATACCTGGCTATAATCTGTTCAGTAAAGACAGGGTAGGAAGAAAATGAGCAATGGAAGTAAAACCCGGATATTTCAATCTGTTCTTCTTTTTCTGGACAATGAAAAAAACTTGTGGTTACCCAATTGTTAAATCAAACACTCAAGACCACTGGTAAAAACTAAAATAGCACTGAAGGTATTTTATCTACATAGGAACAAGCCTCAGATTATGGAGCTTCAACCACTTTGGGTTTTCTTAAGAAGAAATTCCTATTCTCCTGCTCCTTTTTACATCACTGGCTTGAACCCAACCTACCTACCTCTCAGAACCGGCAGAAGCGTTTGCATTGCCTACAGAAGCGTTGCTTAAAAATTTTTACCTGATGCAGGAGGGGTGTTGTCTGCCCCGCGAAATGCATGCCGTGTCGGATGGATGAAAAAAAGTATAACAAGCAACTGCTTTGGTCATATAGAGCAGGAATTGAAGCACTTTAAAGCACCATTGTGCTTTTCTTTTCTTTTTTTAATGCTTTATTGATTTTTCAAACTACAAATGCGCAATAAATGATTCACATATTTGCACATTACATAATAAGCACAACAAAACTTACAAATACTACTGCATAATGAAATTTCTCCCCTGCTTCCATCAAAACATTTTACCCTCCTTGTCCAATCCATCATCCTCTCCAGATTGGACTATTGCAACTCTATCTACTTAAGCCTAACTAAGAAAAACCTCCACAGACTCCAATGGATTCAGAATGCCGCGGCCAAGCTCATCTTCACTAAAAGTAAATTTGACCATGTTTCCCCGCTCCTGGCCAAGCTCCACTGGCTTCCGATAATCGCCAGGGTCCACTATAAATGCGCCTGTTCAACTTTCAAAATCCTATATGGTATCCTCCCTCCCTTTATCCCTCTTTCTTGGAATTCCTCAAACCCTAATACCACCAGATCCTCCCACAAATTAAAACTATCCTTCCCCTCGCTAAAAGGCATTTCCCACACAGGAAAGCTAGGGTCCTCCCTCCACTTCAAAATCACTGAGCTCTGGAACAACCTTACCTCCCCTCTTCGGAACTTGAGCTCTCTCCAAGTTTTCTGCAAACATCTGAAAACCTGGCTTTTCTCAAAAAATGTAAGTCTCCCTCCAACTTAGGAATCAAGGAAACTCTTATATCTTGGCATCCCAAGTCCTGTAAATTTTCTTCACACTTCTATCTCTAACCCTCTGTTGTAGTTCCTTCCTATTTCTCCTACTGTAAACCGCGTCGAGCTCTACGAACATGGAGATGATGCGGTATACAAACCTAAGGATTAGATTAGATTAGATAATAAAACCTTCATGAAATTATTCATAAAATCCTTGAATCAATTCCAATTCCAATTCTATTCCCTTCCCTTACCCCCTCCCAGGATGTGTATGTTTACTTGACTAAAAAATTAAATTAATTATTCCTCTTTACAGTATTTAGCCAATGGCTCCCAAACATCCATAAAATTCTTAATAGGTTCCTGTTGTATGGCCATGCAACGTTCCATTGTATAAGCATAACATAGGGATTCCCACCAGAATGTGTAGTTCAACCTATCCCAGTTTTTCCAATTTCTTAAAATAAGCTGCATGGCAACACCTGTCATTACAAAAAGTAATTTGTTATTTCTCACAGATAATTGACTTTTAGCTCTCATAAGTGTCCATCAGTGCACTTTTCAAGATAAGTACAATTTTTGCATTAATCTGTCGGTTCTGTTATCTGAAATGAACTGTTAGGTTAATTATCTTCAGTAAAGAGTTTATAAAGTCCATAATAGGTTTGTAAATAATGAATTAGAGAGACTTTTTTAATATTAATTTTATTACATTAACAAGAGATTTAATGAAGATAGAAAAATATAAATTTAGTGAGAGGTAGGTAGGTTGGGTTCAAGCCAGTGATTACATTACATTACAGATTTCTATTCCGCTATTACCTTGTGGTTCAAGGTAATGTAAAGAGGAGCAGGAGAATAGGAATTTCTTCTTAAGAAAACCCAAAGTGGTTGAAGCTCCATAATCTGAGGCTTGTTCCTATGTAGATAAAATACGTCCATCTTCTTTTTCTAAAGCCAAATGGTAACCCTAGCTATAGAAGTGATAAATAGAAGTGAAATAGAGAACTACTACTACTATCTGTCTTTCATGGCTCTATGTTTCCTAGTGCTCCTTTTTTTGGTAGAATAGCAGTGCCAAAAATACCCATTACTTGGAGCCTACCTTCTGTCTCCTGTGTGACACAACCAGAATTTAAAAAATTCACATTTAGGAGGAAATTTATCAATTAGGGGTACTCAGGGCCGGATTAATGAATAGGTCCATGAGGCACGTGCTTAAGGCCCAAAGTTGTCAGAAGGGGCCCGCTGAAGAAACAAACAGGACTCTTGATTGACTTTTTTTTTTCCCCCTTTCGGCAGCACCGGGCCCCCCCAGGAAAGATTGGCAGTGCTGCCCCCCCCAGAAAGATCGGCAGCGCCAGGCCCCCTTCTGTGAAAAATCGGCATTGGCATCGCCCCCCTCCCACAGCGGCGGCAAGTTCTGAAACTGTTCCTGCAACTTGCAAGCTGTGCTTGTTGCTCATCCAATAGCTTCCCCTCTGATGCAGCTTCCTGTTTCCGCCTGGGTGGATCGCATCAGAGGGCAGCTTTAGAGCCCCAGCAGCACCGCTTGCAAGTTGCAAGGGAAGGGTTGCCACTGTCGCGTTGCCGGGCCTGGATCCTCTTCATTTGAACATGAGACTGCAAGTTTTGTGCAATTCCTGCCCAGGAGAGGGACGTCAGCCAGTGACTAGCCAAAACTGGGTGTCAGGGGAGAGGGTAAAAAAGAAATGCGGAGGATGCTAGGTGGGGTAAAGAGAGAAAGAGAGAAATGGGGAGAAGGGGGAAATTTGGCATATGGATATGAGGACAGGGAGAGAGGAAATGCACATGGAAGGAAGAGAGAAAGTCTGCATATAGAAGGGGAGGTTAGAGAGGGAGCAAGGAAGAGGGGAGATGTACTGCATATGAAGGAAAGGGAAGAAGAAAAGGTAAACAGATTTGAGAAGGAGGAAGAAAAATTGAAGAAAGCTGAATGTGAAAGATCCATTTCCACCTTTTGTCTGTCTGTTTGGCACTAAAGAAGAAAGGAGGTGAGAAAAGAAATAGCAGATGGAAAAGAGGTCTGGAGGAAGAGAGATGCCAGACCATGGGAGGGAGGGAAAGGAAGGAAGGAAAGGAGATACCAGACCATGGAGGTAGAGATAGAAGGGAAGGAAAGGAGATAGAGATGCCAGACCAGAAAAATGGAGAGGGGAGTGAAGCTGCGATGAATCATACACAAAGGAGAGAAGGAGCACAGGATAGACAGTTTATTGAAGGGAAATAGAAAGAGGGAAGATGCCATATGAAAGAAGGAGAGAGCGGACACTGGATGGAGAGGGCAGACACTGGATGGAAGTAAGAGAATGATGAGAAGATGAGGAAAGCAGAAACCAGACAACAAAGGTAGAAAATAAATTATTTTTTTTTATTTATTCATTTTTGCTTTAGGATAAAATATTATTGTAGCTGTGTTGATAATCGTTTATTAATAGAGAGCTTAGAGATGTAAATAGGTTGAAATTGAGTTTGGAGGGTAGAATGTCGACTATACATGCTAGGATTGGAGCATCAATTATATCTGTGGCTGGCGTAAAACTATAAAATGCCTTGCCTGGTATCCTGCGGTTTTGTGTGGGGAGGATGAATTTTAAGAAATTGCTGAAAACTCAATTATTTGCCAATGTCTTCTTATGCTAAGATTTATTTCAGTTGATAATCGCCTTTTAGAACTTTTCTGACATCAATGTATGATTTAAAGCTTGTTTGTACTTCTGAATTGATGGAATTTGTGCCCTATCCCTATTATAACAGGGACGGTTAATGATGCTATTTTGGCATGTCTATGTTATATGTGATAATCGGAGGGAAACAATATTTTATGCATGTGATATGGAAACCGCGTAGTTTTAACCTCAGAAAGCTAATTGAGAAATGCATTAGTCCAATAAAATGGTGGTCACTGAATTTTCTTTCTGTCATGCCCCATGCCTCCTACCCAAATGCAATGGGTTCTTAAATTTAACAGAGGGGCCGGACCAAGAGCAGATGGATAGAGTGTTTGTGTGAACTAATATAAATTAAATGTAAAAGTCATAACATAAAAGGTTTTGGTCTTTAAAAGGTAGCAAAGCTTGAAAACGAATGTACATGATCATCTCTCCTTTCCTCTCTTTTACTCCAATTCTTCCTTTTTCCTTTCTCTCCTTCACATTTGCAGCATCTTTCTATTCCTCCCTCCCATCCCCCTGTGCAGCAGAACCCTTGCCCAACTTCTATTCTTCCCTCTCTCCCATCCCTCGTGCAGCAGAACCCTTCAGCACGCAGCCGAATCCCCACTGACCCTCCATCCTTCCCTCCCATCCAAACCCCGCCAACCACAAGCCCTCCCTCCCTCCCTCCCTCCCTCCAGAGCAGCGTCAGGCCGGCAGCACTCTAAACAGGCTGCTTCGCAGCCTTCTCTCATCAGAGCCTTCCATATGCCGTGTTACCGATAACATCATAAGTGATGCGGCAGAGAAAATTCCCCGATGATGAGAGAAGCAGCCTGTTTAGAGTGATGCCGGTCAGACGCTGCTCTGGTATGTAACGCTTGCAGTTGGCAGGGTTCGGATGGTCAGCGGGCTGGATAGTTTGCCCATGTCTGTGCTAGGCACTTATTAGTGCCTTAAGAAGCTTATTAAAAAGACCCTTTAACCAATCCTTACAACAAAAAAACCAAAACATTTTGTAATCTTCAAAAGACAGAAGAATAAAGATAATTCTGTCTGCAACAGACATATAGAATATGATACTAATGCCCTCTGCTGGCCTACATAAACCATCACTAGGTAATCTTACCACATTCATATTCACTGTAGCTCAAGCAAGAGGAAAAACAGCAAAGACAATTAACTGCTACTTAGCAACCCTTATATATTCACAAACAGGGAATGGCTTATATTTAGCAAAGACACATTGCTGTCTAGATAAGCCCAAGCATTCAATTAGCATGAAAAAATGAGACATACAACGCTTTGGACAATTATCCCAGTGGCAAGGCATGCAATTTCACAAACATTAGGAGCATAGTTAAATGAGGATCTCGGATGTCCATATCAAGATAAATGAACATGCAGTACCTAGCCGGCATATATAAGGGTTTCATTAAGCTTTGAAGTTGAACACATCTCGGTATTGCCCGTTTTTTTTAGTGGGGGCTAAATGTTTATGTTACGGATAAACTATGGACAGGCAAACAAAAGTGATCTTACCATTGAAAATGCAGATTGTCTTATCTTTGTAGTCAAATGATATTTTGTCTTCATCTTTCATATCAGCAGTATTCCAGCCCAGCGCTAGACAGAATAGGGAGATCAAATAGAATTCTATAAACCACATTTGCAAACATCTTTGCATTTTTTTTTTCTTTTTCACATTTTGTGGATATACTTTTTTGTATAATAAAACATACAGAAATTTGATTTTTTTTTTTTTGCATATTTATATTGCTCAAAATAATTGTCTTAGATCTATTTTTATATAATCATGCCATGAAAAATACCATAAAATAATTGATTCATCATTAGGGGCCCCTTTTACAAAGCTGTGGTAGCAATTCTGCCACTGCAATTGCACCGAAGCCCATAGTAATTGAATGGGCTTTGGTGCAATTTCCACTGGGGAATCACTACTATGGCTTTGTAAAAGGTGCCCTAGATTTATAAGCCATGTGTAGGTACTTAACCCCATTACATATAGAAGCTATGAAATAAATGACCCTTATATGAAAACATGACCTGTACTACGAGGGGGACACAGGAGCTATTTTGAAACAAGCCACCAGGGCCGGATTAACCAATAGGCCCAGTAGGCATGTGCCTAGGGCCCAAAATAGTCAGGGGGGCCCGCTGAAGGATGACTTACCATGCCATTTTTTTTTCAGAAGACAACGGGCCCCCACCCGACGACAACAACGCCGGGCCCCCACCCAACAACATTTATCTGTTTCAAAAATGGTCACCCAGACATTCCTCCAGGGCTTGGTGTTTCCCTCTTTCTTCCAGGAGACCCGACCACAGCTTGCAGCATGGGACTGTCCAATCCGGGCTGGAGAGGGGCCTGACGTTGATCAGGGCTTAACGAAGCCGCTTCCATGCTAAGCTCCTCCGCTTGCTGCAGGATCACTTTTGTAATTGGCTTTGTCTCCTGTTCTCCGCGCTGAGTCAATCCTTGCAAGGATGTCTGGACTAGCCGCCGAAGAGTTGTGGCCACTGGAGGTACAGCCCGAGACAATCCTTTCTGCTTCCCCATTACAAGAACAGGTAGGTAAATGGCAGCATTCTCCAGATGTAACTTAGGAAGAGAGCTCTTCGCATGCAGCCATCTCTGACGCCATCTTGGTTGCTAGTCCGTAGCCAATGTTAATTTACAATCTCCTTTCTTTTTTTGGCAGTCCTTTCTCACCATGTTCTGGGCACCCAGTCAAGTGTGGGTGGGGCATGGGCAGGGCATGGGCGTGGCAGGCCCAGGGGAGCCCAGTGTACTTGTGTGCCTAGGGGCCCTCGAAAAATTAATCCTGCCCTGCAAGCCACCAATGAGGGTCGGAGTAAACTGGGGATCACTCCTACCTATACCACTAGAAAACAATGATTTATTATAAAGTAGGCAGGAGGAGTCTTTGGAAGGGGTTACTGTCTAGGGGAGGGGTTTCAGATCTAATCCAATCTAGTCATTTATATTCTGCTTAACCAATTTTTATGACTCGAGATATATTGCACATGATAAAAAAATAGACTAAAAGCCCAAGCTTACATATACAATTTGAATCAACATTCGCGAAATAAGAAGTTTAGTCTCTCAATAGATAATAATCAAACAGATGGGGGAAGGGACTACTGAATGTGGAGGGTTAGCCATTAATGGACACCCTTAGGGGCAAATTCTATAAAAGGCGTCCCAATTTTAGGCAGTAGTAGGTGTCTTACCGCTGTCTAACCAGCCAATCAGGATGCATGTTTTTAGAAAAAAACTACCCGAGGCAGGCGGCCTACACTGTAGACATTTTTGCGGTTCTAGGGAGATGCGTAGCAACACCTAAGCTCACCCAATGCTGGGCGTGGTTTTGCCCAGAAGTGGAATTGGGCAAGTTTAAGCAGCCCTACGCATCTCCCTAGAGCTGCAACAGGTGTCTGAAATGTAGGCCATTAAAATGCTGGCATACATTTCACAAAGATAACTTAGTGGCTCTCAAAAGCTCCCATTTTTCCAGTCATAGGCATAAAATCCCTGCTGTATCCACTGCTGTATTTTTTTTCCCAAATATGACTCAAACATAGAAAATTTTAAGTTCAATATGTTTTATTGGTTTTATAATAACAGTGAATAAAAATACATATACTTTGTAGTCATGCACAAGTAAAAAGTATTACAGTGTGTTGACAGCCATCATGAAGAACTACAAGTGCAATGTGCACTAAAATACAGCTGAATATCAAACATAACACATAGAACAGTGAAGAAATAGAAAATGTCAGTCATAACTGCAGAACTTTATCTACATCATGCTCTGTAGAACAAAAGAAAGATCAGATACAATAAAATGACATTAAAGAGATTCTCAGTAATTGAGTACAGCGCCCCAAATTTTAAGATATTTAGTTAGACAGCCATGTTTCTCAGCATAAGCTTTTTCGAATTTGGCAACCTGACAGATCTGAGTCCACCACAACTGGTACGATAGATTGCCACTATTTTTCCAATTACAAAGGATAGTTTTAACAGTAATGAGGAGCAGGCATCTTAGTAACATTCCAGACCAAGCATTAATGGGCACTCTTAACCCATGTTTACCATATATTATGATTGCAAGGGTGATGTCTTCTCTAATCCCAGTGGTCATACATATAGTTTCCCACACTTTGTGCCAGTACGATTTAATAGGTGGACACTCAAAGATCATGTGGTCTAGCGTACCAACTGCCAGTTGGCAAGACCAGCATCTATTTGTTGTCGAGTTTGGAAGCTTGCTGAGTTTATATGGTGTCCAGAAGGCCCGATTCAAGAGAAAATATGCCGATTGTGTTATACTAGCGGAGTGAAGTGAATGTGTACATTCAGACCATATTTCTTGCCACTCTTGTGGTTCAATATCCACGCCAATGTCATGTATCCATATGTCTCTCAAGGCCAAGGAGCTTTGAAATTTAGCATCAATTAGGTAATGGTACCAAAAGGCAGCCTTCCCTTTCTTCTTGGATTCGACTACCCGATTCAGGGTCATCAACGTGGGTTGGGAATCTTGTATCATAGAGGTATTAATGGCAGCTTTAATAGAATGACAAAGTTGCATCCACTGATAATGTTGAGATGACGGCAATTGAAATCTCTCTTGCAGAGTAGAGAAAGGTATCCACTCTCCAGCATAGAAAAGTTGGTGAAGGTAGTGTATTCCCGCATTCTTCCATATAAGCCAATTAACAGTCTTCCCTTGAATTAAGATTTTCGCATTACTCCAAAGGTATATATAAGAGGAGTTTGTCCATTTGGTATCTGCAAGTTCATCAGCTACGTGGAAAGCTAGCTTGGTGGAATGAGTGGGTTCTCTATGTCCATCTTTTCTCGGTACAGTTGTAAATATAGCGGAGCGTAGATCTGTAATACCTAGCAAATCTTTTTCCAGGGGGGACGATAGAGCTTGACACAGATTGTGCTGGTCAGAAATCCAAGCCGAGCTCATTCTCATAATAAATGCTGTATGGTAATCGAAGAAGCTGGGGAATTTAACCCCACCCTCAGATATTTCGCCCTTCAGTTTCTTCAATCCAATTCTTGGAGTGGAGTTATTCCAAAGGAACTTAGATAATTGAGACTCAATTTTTGCATACACATATTTAGGTAAGTACATGGGTAACATACTCAATATATAATTCACAACTGGAGTTATCATCATCTTGATAGTAGACAAGCGACCCCACCATGTAAGGCGCAGGGGAGTCCATTTGTTGGTGAGATGTTGAATGGATGTACTTGATGTTATGTTCCACTGTATCTTCCAGAGTCTTGCCAAAGAAGATACCTAGGTATTTCATTTTATTGGTAGTCCATTGGAGACCCAAATCCGAAATATCTGTCTTTACTTCAGGGCAGTTGAGAGCAAGGATTTCAGTCTTATTCAAGTTCAGTTTGTATCCTGATACTTGAGTGTATGATGATATTACCATTAAGATTTGCTCAAGCGATGTAGGCGTTACATATAGCAGGATATCGTCCGCATAAGCAGATAGTTTGATCTCAGAGCCTCCGCAATTGACACCCCTAATGTTTGGATGCGTTCGTATCGCTATCAAGAGTGGTTCTAGCGCAATGTTGAAGAGCAATGGTGATAAGGGGCAGCCCTGTCTAGTCCCTCGGCTAGGTCTAAACGCATGTGAATATAGACCATTAATGTTTATTTTAGTGGATGGATTGGAATAGAGGACTTTCACCAGAGACAAAAATTCAGTTTGAAAGCCAAACCACTTCATCGTCGAAAATAAAAAGGACCATTCAATACGGTCAAACGCCTTTTAGGCATCTAAGGCCATAGCTACCAGTTCAGTGTCAGTGTGATTGGCATAATCTATGATATGTGCAAATAGCCCCGTATTATCAGCAGCCAAACGGCCAGACATAAAGCCATTCTGATCTGGCGAGATGATATGAGGTAAAACATGTTGAAGTCTCATCACAAGAACCTTTGCATATAATTTTGCGTCTATATTTATTAGCGACAAGGGCCTATAGTTCTGTATTAACAATTTGTCTTTGTCAGGTTTGGGTAGCACTATTATTGTAGCTTCGGTGAACGTTCCAGCGATATCTCCTGACTCAATTAGGTAACTGTAGAAGGACAGTAATCTAGGTAGTAAAAGTTCCTGAAAAGTCTGATAGAATTCCGATGTTAAGCCATCTGGGCCAGGAGATTTGGCTTTGGCCATTGAGGATAATGCCGAAGCTAACTCTGTTTGGGAAATTGGATTATTAAGAAGGAGGTTGTCATCTTCCGACAGCAAGGGACGCGAGAGGTCATTCAGGAATGACTCCACATCCTCAGCAGGGTCTGTTTCAGATGTATATAAAAGTTCGTAGAAATGTTGAAATTGGTTTAGAATGACGTTCGGATCAGTTGAAATAGAGTTGTCATTGCATTGAATGGCTGAAATGCTGGTTTTGTCATTTTTTCCTTTTAAATATGTAGATAGGCTACGTCCACAAACATTAGATTCCATATAATAGGTAGCAGATTGTGAAAACATCTGTTTAGCAGCAGTACTACTAAGAGCAAGATTATATTTGTATTTCGTGGCTTGTAGCTGCCGGAGTATATGCATGTCAGAGGTATGAGAGCTGTGTTCCCGCTCAAGAGATTTTATTTTGTTTTCCATTAATTCCAGATCTGCCGATACTGACTTCTTCTTATGGGCAACATACGATATTATAATTCCTCGTATGTACGCTTTGAAAGCGTCCCACAGGATTCTCCAGTTTGTGTCCTCCGGTGAATTAAATTCAAAGTAATCCTGTATAGCGCGTTCTATGTGTGATTTAAATTCAGTATCTTGCAGGAGGATGTTATTAAATCTCCAGTGACTCCGGATTGCAGGTGTGCCTATGTCATTTAGTGTTAACATCACTGGAGCGTGGTCAGACAGAGCCATAGCTTTAATGGTGGAGGAGTGGATTTGTCGCACAAGTGATGGAGTGATCAAAAAGTAATCGATGCGTGAGTATGAGTTGTGAGGACTGGAATAAAAGGTATACTCACGGTCTGATAGATGCGATAGCCTCCAGGGATCTGTAAAGTTGAAATTGATTAATCATTTCCTGCAATTGAGACCACATTTTAGACTTTTTAAAAGCACAGGAGGACTGTCTGTCAATGCCAGGATTACATATTAAATTAAAGTCACCCCCTAATATGCATGGGATATCTATATATTTGTACAATTGTTCTGCTACAGAAGTATAAAAGTTTAAATCATCAATATTTGGACCATATATGTTCATTATCATCACTTGAAATCCTCCTATATCCAGGACTACTACAGCCCATCTGCCCATGTCATCATGTAGCTGTGATAAGATTTTGATCTCTGATTTCTTGCGTATAAGAGTGAGAACCCCATTTTTCCTGTCTGGAGAGGGAGATGATATACTAGGAAAAGCCCATGGAACATGTAATCTATTAGAGTCATTGGCATTTAGATGTGTCTCTTGTAATAGTATAACATCCGCCTTGAGTTCATTTAAGTAAGACAAAATTTTCTTTTGTTTAACAGAATTGTTAAGACCTTTTACATTTAGAGTAATACAAGTCAAAGACATGGCAAATAATAAACAAAAATCTGCAGCAAATGTATAGGTGACATATTTAATGATGAGGAGAAGAGCATGAAGCAAGTATAGCAGCGTTCATGGCTAGACTGACAGTATAGTAATACAGAAAACCTGAAATAGAACAACAACAACATCAGAAGTGGAACATGGGTCAGCGAGACCACAGGTAGTGCAAACCGGCACTACCAGCGTGAGAAGATGTAATGCCAGCTGTCCTTATAATCAGTAACAGGTACTCATAGTGGCAAATCCTGGAACATCAACAATAAATGAGGGAGCACAGCAAGGTGTGATGTATTCTTTGTGTGCACATCAGGATGTCTTTCAAGTATTGTCAATGGAGGATGGTGAGAGCTTCTCCAGGTAATCAGCGAGATCCAATGGACGCACAAAATCTTTTGTACAGTTATTGTACGTGACTCTCATTTTGGCAGGGTATATCATTCCAAACTTTGCACCCAGAGACTTGAGTTTCGGGCGATATTCCAGAAGTAGCTTACGGTTTTTAGCCGTTTGCTTGCTGAGGTCGGGTACAAACATTAAAGTACGGCCCTCATATTTTATAGGTGCACGCAGTCTGGCCTGCTGCATGATAGTGAGAACTTGATTGTATCTGAGGAGCCTGACCACCACTGCCCTCGGATATTTATCATTAAGGTTTTGTTGGGCCGGCACCCTGTGTGCCCTCTCAATTTCAAATGGCTGAGTAAACACCACATCAAGCAATTTAGGAAGTGTGTCTGTAAGAAATTGAATCATGTTGCGGCCTTCCCGCGCCTCCGGAAGCCCAAGGATCCGGAAATTACTCCTCCGGGCGTGATTATTCGCGTCTCCCAGGTCTAATTCTAATCTATCAATTCTTTTCACTTGTTTCAATAAAGTAGAGATGTTTTCAGTGTTAACTTTTGTTTTACCTTCAAGCGATTCCATTCTTTGATTTAGGTCCGAGAGTTCAGCCCGGAACGTTGAGAGTTCCGTTTTTATGTCTGCCATTATGGAGCGCATGGCGCGGATTTCTTCAAGTATGGTGCAGGCCGTGTCATCGTCCACCTTTGGTGCAGCTTTGCTCGGGGAAACAGGGTCTGTATTGCGCCGTTTGCCAGTCTTAGTAGTTGCCATGGTGTTGAGACAGGCGGACAGTGAGGTTTAAGCGATCGCCCGCTTGGACAGCCGGTATATTTCGGGACTTTCGTTCGAGTCACGCTGGAGCGCAGGACCTAAGCAGCCATACCAAGTGGCGCTTGCTAGCACCCCCCAAACATAGAAAATTTAAAAAACTTTCAATGGCAGCTAAATTTTAAGTGATAACTTGCACTAAGGAGATCAAAATGAAAGTGAACATAAGAATAGCCTTACTGGGTCAGAGCAATGGTCCATCAAGCCCAGTAGCCCATTCTCACGGTGGCCAATTCAGGTCACTAGAACCTGGCCAAAACCCAAGGAGTAGCAATATTCCATGCTACCGATACAGGGCAAGCAGTGGCTTCCCCAATGTCTTTTTCAATAACAGACTATGGACTTTTCCTTCAGGAACTTGCACTTATCTTTTGTCAAACAAGAACTGTCCTTTATATCTATATACTAGCTGATAACCCGGCGTTGCCCGGATATTTATTTATCCCAAAATGTCCAACCCCCTACATGTCCCACCCCCCTATGTCCCACATGTCCCACCCTCCACATGTCCCAAAGGAATGTCCCTCTCTATGGGGCTGAACGTAGACTTAAACGGCATCGGGAGTGTCGGTATTCATCTCTGCGAGCCCGAAAACTATGGGTTGGACATTAATATCTGTCGCTTTTGATAATTTTAACATATCACCCTCTTCCCACCCCCACAGTATTTTACCCCGTCCCACCTGCACAATATTTTTCCCCAGATAGTAAGTCATATGTGTACCAAGTTTGGTTGAAATCTCTCCATGCGTTTCAGAGTTATGGTGAGTATTCATCTGTGAGCCCGAAAACACTATGGGGTAGATACTAAAATCTGTCATTTTCAATCATTTTTACATATCCCCCCCTTCCCACCCCCACAGTGTTTGTCCTCAGATAGTAAGTAATGTGTATGTCAAGTTTGGTTGAAATCTGTCCATGCATTGAAGAGTTATGCTGGCTACATACATACACACACACACACATATATTCAAATTATAATGTGAAATATTTAAAAAAATGAATACAATACAACTAACGCAAAACTTGATTATAAACAACATTTTTAGTTTCACCTCCAGGAGCAAGAACATATAAAATCTTGGGTGAACCCACCCTTGAGCAAGCAACATAGAGTTGTGGGCCGCGAGACCCCCAGAACATATCACCCCAGGTAGTGAGGGATCTGCATACCAAGTTTCGTCCAAATTGGTCACAGTGAGAATGGCAGTTTTTACATTTTTTCCATTTACATGAAGGGGTGAAATCTGATTTTCTGTTTGAAGCTCCGCCCACGTGTGCAGGTGGGCCGCGAGACCCCCAGAACATATCACCCCAGGTAGTGAGGGATCTGCATACCAAGTTTCGTTCAAATCGGTCAAGCCGTTTTTGAATTACAGTGAGAATGGCAGCTTTTTACATTTTTTCCATTGACATGAATGGGTGAAATCTGATTTTCTGTTTGTAGCTCCGCCCACGTGTGCAGGTGGGCTGCGAGATCCCCAGAACATATCACCCCAGGTAGTGAGGGATCTGCATACCAAGTTTCGTTCAAATCGGTCAAGCCGTTGTTGAATTACTGTGAAAATGGCAGCTTTTTACATTTTTTCCTTTGACATGAATGGGTGAAATCTGATTTTCTGTTTGAAGTTCCGCCCACGTGTGCAGGTGGGCCGCGAGACCCCCCAGAACATATCACCCCAGGTAGTGAGGGATCTGCATACCAAGTTTCGTTCAAAGCGGTCAAGCCGTTGTTGAATTACTGTGAAAATGGCAGCTTTTTACATTTTTTCCATTGACATGAATGGGTGAAATCTGATTTTCTGTTTGTAGCTCCGCCCACGTGTGCAGGTGGGCAGCGAGACCCCCAGAACATATCACCCCAGGTAGTGAGGGAGCTGCATACCAAGTTTCGTTCAAATCGGTCAAGCCGTTTTTGAATTACAGTGAGAATGGCAGCTTTTTACATTTTTTCCATTGACATGAATGGGTGAAATCTGATTTTCTGTTTGTAGCTCCGCCCACGTGTGCAGGTGGGCTGCGAGATCCCCAGAACATATCACCCCAGGTAGTGAGGGATCTGCATACCAAGTTTCGTTCAAATCGGTCAAGCCGTTGTTGAATTACTGTGAAAATGGCAGCTTTTTACATTTTTTCCTTTGACATGAATGGGTGAAATCTGATTTTCTGTTTGAAGTTCCGCCCACGTGTGCAGGTGGGCCGCGAGACCCCCCAGAACATATCACCCCAGGTAGTGAGGGATCTGCATACCAAGTTTCGTTCAAAGCGGTCAAGCCGTTGTTGAATTACTGTGAAAATGGCAGCTTTTTACATTTTTTCCATTGACATGAATGGGTGAAATCTGATTTTCTGTTTGTAGCTCCGCCCACGTGTGCAGGTGGGCAGCGAGACCCCCAGAACATATCACCCCAGGTAGTGAGGGAGCTGCATACCAAGTTTCGTTCAAATCGGTCAAGCCGTTTTTGAATTACTGTGAGAATGGCAGCTTTTTACATTTTTTCCCTTGACATGAATGGGTGAAATCTGATTTTCTGTTTGTAGCTCCGCCCACGTGTGCAGGTGGGCAGCGAGACCCCCAGAACATATCACCCCAGGTAGTGAGGGAGCTGCATACCAAGTTTCGTTCAAATCGGTCAAGCCGTTTTTGAATTACTGTGAGAATGGCAGCTTTTTACATTTTTTCCCTTGACATGAATGGGTGAAATCTGATTTTATGTTTGTAGCTCCGCCCATGTGTGCAGGTGGGCCGCGAGACCCCCAGAACATATCACCCCAGGTAGTGAGGGATCTGCATACCAAGTTTCGTTCAAAGCGGTCAAGCCGTTGTTGAATTACTGTGAAAATGGCAGCTTTTTACATTTTTTCCATTGACATGAATGGGTGAAATCTGATTTTCTGTTTGTAGCTCCGCCCACGTGTGCAGGTGGGCAGCGAGACCCCCAGAACATATCACCCCAGGTAGTGAGGGAGCTGCATACCAAGTTTCGTTCAAATCGGTCAAGCCGTTTTTGAATTACTGTGAGAATGGCAGCTTTTTACATTTTTTCCCTTGACATGAATGGGTGAAATCTGATTTTATGTTTGTAGCTCCGCCCACGTGTGCAGGTGGGCCACGAGACCCCCAGAACATATCATCCCAGGTAGTGATGGATCTGCATACCAAGTTTCGTTCAAATCGGTCAAGCCGTTTTTGCGTGATCGCGGCACATACACACATACACACACACATACACACATACATACCTCCGATTTTATATATATATAGAATAGTCAGACCACACTTGGAATACTGTGTCCAACATTGGTCTCCCAACCTAAAGAAGGATATAAAACTGCTGGAGAGGGTGCAGAGACAAGCAACGAAACTAGTAAAAGGTATGGAGAAACTGGAGTACGAGGAATGACTTAAGAGACTGGGATTGTTCTCCCTTGAGGAAAGGAGACTGCGAGGGGATATCATCGAGACCTTCAAAATACTGAAATGAATCAACAAAATAGGGCAGGAAAAAAAATTATTTACAATGTCCAATTTGACACTGACAAGAGGACACGGAATGAACCTAAAGGGGGACAAGTCCAGGACAAATATTAAATAATAAATTAAGAGATTCTACAAGTTCCAGGTTTTTCTGGCCTATGATTGGAGCATGGAGTGGTAATACTATGCTGACAGTCTAGTCCGGGGGTCGGCAACCCGCGGCTCCAGAGCCGCATGCGGCTCTTTTCCACCTTTGCCGCGGCTCCGGTAGTGTGTCACGCAGGCATGCAGCTTACAAGTCCGGCGTCGCGGCAGGAAATAGCCATGCTGAGCAGTGAGCTCAGCACGTACACAGATGAAAGCCTTGCTTGCTGATTGGTCCGGCAGCCCCGCCCCGCCGTGCCGCCGGACCAATCAGCAAGCAAGGCTTTCATCTGTGTACGTGCTGAGCTCACTGCTCAGCATGGCTATTTCCCGCCGCGACGCCGGACTTGTAAGCTGCATGCCTGCATCGCCAGAATTTAGGTAGGCTGTTTTCATCCCCATGGGAGTCCCGTGGGCCAGGGGGCATCCCGTGGGAGTCCCGTGGGTCAGGGGGGCATCCCTGTGGGAGTCCCGTGGGCCAGGGGGAACAGGGAGTCAGAAAGAAAAAGTTGGGGGAAAAAATGAGGTCTGGAGGAGAGGAAACATACAGGAGGCTGAAAGAAAGGAAGATATAGTGAGATGGACACAAAGAAGGGTAATGCTGGAAAATAGGTGGAATGGTAATTCTGACAAACACAGCAGGGAAATGCTGGATCAAGGAGAGATGGGGCTCAGGCTGGATGGAATTAGGAGAAATGCCTTGTTGGCCCGGAACTTCCTCTCCTACGTCAGAATTGACGTCAGGGAGCGGAATGCTGGTCAGCGCGACGCTTCTGCAGGGAAAGCTTGGGACGGCGGTGGCTTGGGGGCTATTCCCCGATGGCGGTGGCAGCAAACCGAGTGGCTTGGGGGAGGGCACGGAGAAAGAAAGAAAGGGGGCAGACAGAGACAGAAAGAAGGGGGAACAGGGAGACAGAAAGAAAAAGTTGGGGGAGAGAATGAGGTCTGGAGGAGAGGAAACATACAGGAGGCTGAAAGAAAGGAAGAAAGATTGGATGCACAGTCAGAAGAAGAAAGTGCAACCAGAGACTCATGAAATCACCAAACAGCAAAGGTAGGAAAAATGATTTTATTTTCAATTTAGTGATCAAAATGTGTCTGTTTTGAGAATTTATATCTGCTGTCTATATTTTGCACTATGGCTCCCTTTTACTAAACCGCAATATCGTTTTTTAGCGCAGGGAGCCTATGAGCATTGAGAGCAGCTAACTGCATGATCCTGTATATAGCATTAAGATAAGAAACAATATATGCAGTGTTAGATTTGTTTTATAATGGTTTTGCGGCTCCAAGTTTTTTTTTCTTTTCGAAAACAGGTCCAAGTGGCTCTTTATGTCTTAAAGGTTGCAGACCCCTGGTCTAGTCCATGATAGGACTTTGCTTAGGCACCAATTCTGAGGCCTTTTCCTGGATTAAGCCGTTTTTGTGTGATCGCGGCACATACACACATACACACACACATACACACATACATACCTCCGATTATATATATATAGATGTAATGCATATATTGCAGGCAAGGTGAAAAAATCAATTATTTCTTTGTAACTGGAATATTTTATTATTTGAATTGCACTCATTTATCAACATTTCTGTAATTGAAAAATCTATATCACTTGTGCAGAGTTCGAATGGCAAAGCTTCAAGTGAGCTTTAAATAATGCATGGCACTATTATTTTAATAAGATTAATGCATGCATTTTTCTCAGACTTAATTAGAAAAGTTTTCAGAAAAAAATTGCTTGCCTCCCTTGTAATCTCTAGGTGGAACAGAAATGTTGTTGGTTTTCTGCGTTAGGAACATAGCTAGTGTCAAGATCAATGGTGACGCTGGATGTGAAAACACTGGTACTAGGGGTCTGGCGTTCATAATTACTGCAACCTCTGCAAGGGAAGGTGGTTAAAATTTTGTGAGTTAATCTCAAATGATCAGTCTCTAATAGCATGGCATTCAGGATCCACCAAGCTATTCTAATCATACGCTCCCGTGCCCTTATGTGAGAAGGGTTGAAGACCCAAGTACACCTTTTGTCGCAAAGATACTTTTCTATTAAAGATTGGTCCAACTTGATGGATGGGATATCTAATTCTCTGCAGGACCCTATGAAGTTGGTTCCACAATTGGAATGGATTTTCTTGGCTGAAAGGATAGAAAGGAATTTCCACAAGGCATTAATAAAACTTGAAGTGGCCATTGACTCAATGACTTCAAAGTGCACTGTTTGAATATTTATGCATGTGAAGATGACAGTACAACGTTTGTTGCTGGGGCCTCCACTTCTTGTGTGTCATGTTACGATTGGCCAGGATCCAAAACATCTAGACCCACATAAATAAATTGTGGTTCGGTGCTGAGTCGATCTACTGGCATATCTGCCATACTTTGTTCTTGGCCTGCCCCTTAGTCTGACATTTTACACAGCAGTGAATTACAGTATAGAAGCAATGCTGCATTTTGCTCCCATAATCCACAATCCTGCTGCTCTCACGGTTCCTTCTGTGCAGTGTCTGCCTTGGTGTTTAACTTGTTTGTAATAGTGTCGCACAAGCAAGGCTATGATATGGTGTCGACCTGGAACAATAAGTGGATTCTTCTCACCCCTTTCCATTTCTATTTGGGTGAGGTGACCTTCAACTCTCAGAAGGCCATATTTGTTAATGAAGGGGTTCAGCTTCAGAAGCGGGCTGTCTTTTGGAAGGTTCATACCCTTCCTAATACATCTGAACTCTTTTTATATATGTTTCTTTTTGTAAACAATGTAAGATGATACTTTATGCTTGAATGATTTCATTCACTGATAGAGCTTTTGTGCAGATGTGCCAATGGTGACAAGTGTCAGATTTTGTATCAGCTCATCTATGATATGAAGTTGCAATGAGGATCAGGCATGCTGTGGCCCTTCTGAGAGATGACCAACTTGAGAAACAAAAATCAGTGAGCTCCCAAGTTGCTGTCAGTGACAATCTTTGTAGCAAGAACAGACATTTCTGGACAGATCTCTGTCAGAATCGGGACCTATGAGCTCAAAAGAATTCTCCATAACTGAAAGTGTATGACCAGATTTTAGGAGAAATTCTTGTCTTGTTAATCAGGTAGTTTCCATTAGCCAGGATGCAGGCATGGCTCTGGTTGCACAATCTGCTGGATTCTGGTTAGCTATTATAGGAAAAAGCCTTAAGACATCAACCCCCGTATTCCAAATCTTTTATAGCAAAAAATGGGGTACCAAGATGATTAATTTTTCACTATTTTTAAAAATAAATTTCTATTAAAGTTTTTATTGTTATGATAATAAACTATTGTCATCAATTCCTAACATCACCTTCCACCATACATCTCTATTAATATGCACTGATTTCTAAGATAAGTGTTGCCTTTCAATCAGCAATAGAAGGTTTCTTGCTACGTGTAGGGGCATAATAAAAAATAAAAAAACACATCTAAGCCCCTTTTGGCCTAGGCCCTAAACACTGAAAGTAGAAGCAGGAAAAATGTCCATTCTCAAAAAAAAAGTCCAAAAGGAGTTTTTTTTAAATAATGGCCTTCCTCTACATTCAGCTGTTTAAACGCCCAGACCACCATTACATCTACACTAACAACATATAATCAACCAAAAAAAAGCCTAAGTCCCAAACGCCCAACACAAGAGTTTTTAGGCAAAGGAGGAGCAAGTCCTTCACCTAAAAGCTGGATTCTGTAACCGGTGTCTGTCAAAAAGAACACCGGTCACAGAATCCACACAAGTACATTGCGTGGCTGCGCTTGCCTTTAGACCATAATGGTAATGTTTTGAAATAAGAATTTTATAAGGGGAAACACTGGTTATTACCCCCTGAGGAAGATCTGCATTGAACAGATTGAAATACCTGTTTATCCTGTTAGAAGGGTGTTGGGAGTTGTACATTCTCAACCAGCGCTGGTTCATGGGTTATACCGTTTGAGATAAGTGTTGCTTTCCCTCTTCACACATTTGAGGGTTTATATTTACTACTTTTGTAATTATTGTATTTTTATTTTTTTTCATTATTATACAATATATTTCGATGATACAGCTCATGAAGCACACACCTGCAGATGTAGATCTGTAGTTTTTTACACAAAATAGGTGAGGCAGGTAGGATGGGACAAGCATAGGTGATTAAAATTTGGAGTCAGGATGTTAACCTGAAATAATATGGAAATTATAAGAGGTCCTATGATCTGATCACTCACGATTATGATATGCCTGTCTCTTACTGCAAGTAAATCTACAGTTTAGAAAAAGATAGTAGCTTATTTTGTTCTATATGGAAACAGCTAATATTGAAGATAGACACACTCAAGTTAGCCTGTGGTAGGCCTATTTTTATATTCTTCAAGTTTTTTGGAAACATCCATATTAGACCCAATTTGCTCTACGCCAGAAACCCAAATAGTAGCAAAACAATAGGTGAAATTTTGACTTATAGGCAGTGTAGTTATCTTCAAGAAGAATCTTCTTTAACAGGCCATACCAGATGTGGCTCCAGCAGTGGTGTGATTGAAGGCATGGACTGGTTAGGTCCAGGCACAAATCAAAGGATATGCTCAATGACTAACACTACTTGTACCTCTAAAATGTCATTTATACGAGTGTGTCCATGCCCTAAATTATATATAGGTAGATCAATGAAATTGATAGACCATAAATCAAGGATTAAAAATCAGATTAAAGAATTACCTCTAGTAACACATTGGGATTAGTTCATCATTCTATGATTCCCACCCTACTATTATTTGTTCCAGCACTCTCCATCTAAAGTCAGTGTTGAAGCTTTATTGAATGTTAAAGAGCATCAGTGGATTTTCAATTTATAAACTTTGGAACCTAGTAGTTTAAATGCTAAACTTGATTGGATGTCGTTGATTTGAATTTTTTGTGCTCTGGGTGATTGGCTGTTTTCCTTCTGATGTCATTAAGGGGGAAGATTTGAAAGTGTACCAGCATGCTCAGCAGCCATCTTGAATGCTGTTTGAAGATGTGTGAAGATATGATGCTGAAGGTATTCTTAACATTTTCTTTAATACAGAAGATTTTGTTCCTTTTAATGATAGAAGTAATATCATCATTACAAACTATTGTAGAGCTTTTCCCTAATGCAGTGTTTGGTGAAACATGCATGTCAACAGTAGTTGGAACTTGGCAATTGTTAACATCACAACGATGTTGAAATATGATCAGAATCATCGAGATAAATGTTGTGAACATAGACATGAATATTTTTGGCTATGAATTTTTGAACATTTCGAGTAACAAGATTATTTATAGTTTAAAAGGAGTAGATGACATGTCATAGGACTAATGAGGGTGCTAATGTTAGAAATTGCCATAGGTGATAGTTTTCCCTGGGTGTAGAACCGCTTCTGGGGGGTCCTTTTGTCATGAATGATTATGAAGAGCAACTTTTAGTATCACTAATTTATGTATTAGTTTGAATATATTTTGACTATTCTGACTTGGACATCCTTTTAAAAATGCTCCTTCACAGATTTAGATTTTTAGTTTGAGCAATTTGATATCTGAGATTCAATTTTTATGCATCTTATATAAAACTCTACTTCTCTCATTTCTGGTTCAAAAGGTGCCTGAATTCAATGCAATCTGCATCATCTATCCTTGTAAATGTCTAGTTATTTCAAAGATGTCATAAAAATGCTTGATTTTGAAGGGAATAGACTTAGTTGATAGAGATAGGTTGTTCACCCTCTCTAAGGTAGAGAGAACGAGAGGGCAATCTCTAAAATTAAAAGGGGATAGATTCCGTACAAACGTAAGGAAGTTCTTCTTCACCCAGAGAGTGGTGGAAAACTGGAATGCTCTTCCAGAGTCTGTCATAGGGGAAAACACCCTCCAGGGATTCAAGACAAAGTTAGACAAGTTCCTGCTGAACCAGAACGTAAACAAGTAGGGCTAGTCTCAGTTAGGGTGCTGGTCTTTGACCAAGGGCTGCCGCGTGAGCGGACTGTTGGGCAAGATGGACCACTGGTCTGACCCAACAGTGGCAATTCTTATGATTATAATATTTTATCCATGGTGTACATAGACAACAAACTATAATTTTCAGACTTACTAACACATGTTTAACTGTCATAAGTAATTCAGCAGAAAACAATACAGATTTGTGGATATAAACAATTACATTACATTAAGATTTATATTCTGCCTCTACCCTGAAGAGTTTATGGTAGATTATAAAAGAAAATACTCTACTGGGAAAAGACCCAGGTAAACAATCATAATAAAATAAATTCTTCATACTATTCAAAAAATTACCACATTAATTAATCAGGCCTAGTAGAAAAAAGAAGTTGGCCTTTGACTAAATTGTTTTTATAAATTTCAGACAAGGAAATGGAATGTAAAATAAATTTAGAGGAGTGTCCTGTCCAGTCTACCATTAACGTAATTAGATCCACTAAGTACTACTGTGGGGCCACACCATACAAAATTTTGAAAACCATTGTACAGAGCTTAAAATGATTTCTGCTGATAACTAGAAGTCAATGTAATGTTATAATATAAGGTAATATATAGAATTATAACAAAAACATAAAAAATAAGGTGATATCTTTTTTATTGAATTAACTTAATATATTTTATGATTTTCTTTTGAAATAACACCTTCTTCCTCAGATCAGAAATACGCCAGTGTTGACAAATATCAGTAAATATAAGGGAAACATGAAAGTACAAGAAGAGGGAGGGTGGGTGGGTAAGCAGGAGACACAGAGGTGACAAAGCAGTGTAAATCTCTTTGTAGTATGAAAGAAAGCCAAGGTCTTTGTTAAGTCCTGTCTGGTAAGTATCAAAATATTTCATCATTTTGATTTCAAAGATCTTACATTATTGGATTGTTTTAAAATTCCCTTTTAGTATTCCCTCCATAAAATCTTTGGTGCAGTGGCCAGTTTTTCCAAAGTATTGTCCAAATGAGGTGACATCCTGGATGGCATTGCAATTTTTAATATATCAGTGTAAGTTGATCCTGGTCTGTTTCACCAATGTAGCACCCTTCTTTGCATTGAATGATCTGTACTACATTAGAAGATGAGCATGTGAAAGATCCCCTTATGTTGAATGTTTTTCCCATATGAGTGACTATGAACATAAGAATATTGGGTCAGACCCAAGGTCCAACAAGCCAAGTAGCCTGTTCTCATGGTGGCCAATCCAGGTCACTAGTACCTAGCCAAAACCCAAAGAGTAGCAATATTCCATGCTACCGAGTCAGGGCAAGCAGTGGCTTCCCTCATGTCTTTCTCAATAACGGACTATGGACTGTGGGATCCTTTGAGATGTGCTCAAGTTTCAGGTTTCTTTATTTTTGATATACTGTCTATCAAAACAAGTGTCTAAACTGTGTACAATATAAAAAGATTACAAAGAAAATAGTTAAAATAAATAAATAAAAGCAGTATTTTATCAAATATTAAAAATCCTAGACAAATTAAGGTTAACGTACATGAAACAGAAGAAAAGTAGGGGAGGGAAAGGTTATTTAAAATACATCGAAGTACAATTAATAAAAAAGGATGGTAAATGGGGAGTGGCCAAAACATTAGGACGGGAATCACTTCAAAAGAAGCATTAGATGTTTCAAAGCTTCACAAGAATTAAGGGATTAAGAAGCGGAAGCTGATACTAAAGAGTAAATGCATCTTTAAAAAGGAAAGTTTTAAGTTTGGCTTTAAATTTTTCAAGGATGTGTGCTGTATTCTTCTTTGTGGGTTTGTGTAGAGTTTGCTTTTTACCAGTTTCTACTTCAGATTGGATGGCTGATGGAAGGCCAGCACAGGTAGAGCTAGGAATATTTATTTTAGTAATTCATCTTCTTGGTTGTAGATCTCTTATAATTTTTCTTAGTTTTTCCAACTCTAGATTGTATGTAACTACCAAAGAGGGGGGGGGGGGGTCCTTTCTGTGGGTTTGTGGGTTTCTTGGCCTTGTAGTGCAATAGGTTTTCTCTGGGTGTTTTAAGAGATGGGCCAATACTCTTGCAGATTATTTTAGAGTTGTAACTTTTTTGTTTGAAGATTTCAGTCAAGGTTTTTAGGTGTTTATCTCATGGGTCATAGAAACATGATGGCAGATAAAGGCTAAATGGCCCATCTAGTCTGCCCATCCGCAGTAACCATAATCTCTTTCTCTCTCTGAGAGATCCCACGTGCCTATCGCGTGCTCTTTTGAATTCAGACACAGTCTCTGATTCTACCTCCTCTACCGGGAGACTGTTCTCCGCATCTACCACCCTTTCTGTAAAAAAGTATTTCCTCAGATTACTCCAGAGCCTAATAGAAACTTAGAAACATGACGGCAGATATAGTGGTATTATGTGGCTTGGCTGTATATAATGGATTTTTTTTGTATGTGAGGGGTGGAAGCTGGAGTTGTAAAGGTAGCTGCATCTGTCTGTAGGTTTCTTGTATATAGATGTTTGCATGTAAATATGTAACTGTGGTGTCTAGAAAATATAAGGTATAGAGAATATCTTATTGCAACAATGCAAGTGTTTGATTTTTGGATATTGTAGCTGAGACTTTTGTTAATTGAACTTTTTTGTGGACAAATATATCTGATACTAATGCAAGCTAAAAAGGGGATCAGCAATCTGTCCTTTTGCATCTTTGTTTTGACAAAAATATGAAATATTTAAATGACTTTTCTCTTGAACAGTTCATTTAAAAAAAAATGATAAATGACGGATATTGTTATATAACGAAAATAGTTTTCCATCACTCTCTAATGGCAAGTGCTATGGTATCCAATAAAAGATTTGCTTGGAATAAATACTGTTTATAATGATCGCAGCTTATTACTCCACAGCTGAAAATAACTAGAATTTAGGATAAGAAGTTTAATATGCCTCACGGGGCCAAGAGATAGATTTCTAGAGCTCAATTACTAAATCAACTCCATTTTCAAAGTGTGTCTAAAGCTAGCCTCTGTGTAAATCTCAGAGAAGGGGACAAATAAGACACTGGAGGAGAAGTAATCATTCAGTTTTCATTATCTGGTCTAGGCAATAAAGTACATTAAGACTGACAAGTACAGTGCATTACCTACTGCTTTTAATATACATCCACATCAGAACTGTGAAAAACTGAACAAAGGCTTTACCCTGAGATATTTTGTGAAGGTCAAATTAACCAGGAAGATTGTCCTGCTCACTAGTTCCTTCAATGTGAAGGTCAATCCAAGTGTCCTACAATTGCCAAGAGATCACTATTTCTAACAATAACGCCTCAATATTATGTAAAGCCCTGAAATCAAGGTCACCACTCTCATGAAGAAGAACTCCCCCGATGCTGTGTAGAGCTTCTCACAGATGAGATGTAGCATAATGATGAAACAGGCATACTTTGCGAATGGTTCACAGAGCACAACCATGACCTCCAGCTATTTCCCTGGCCTCTGAATTCTCCAGATCTTAACCTAATCAAGCACATTTGGGACCACTTCATAAGAACATAAGAATTGCCACTGCTGGGTAAGACCAGTGGCTCATCGTGCCCAGCAGTCCACTCACACGGCGGCCCTTAGATCAAAGACCAGTGCCCTAACTGAGACCAGCCTCACCTACGTACGTTCTGGTTTAGCAGGAACTTGTCTAACATTGTCTTGAATCCCTGGAGGGTGTTTTCCCCTTTAACAGCCTCCGGAAGAGCATTCACTCTCTGGGTAAAGAAGAACTTCCTTACGTTTGTACAGAATCTATTCCCTTTTAACTTTAGAGAGTGCCCTCTTGTTCTTCCTACCTTGGAGAGGGTGAACAACCTGTCTTTATCTACTAAATCTATTCCCTTCATTATCTTGAATGTTTTGATCATGTCTCCTTTCAGTCTCCTCTTTTCAAGGGAGAAGAGGCCCAGTTTCTCTAATCTCTCACTGTACAGCAACTCCTCCAGCCCCTTAACCATTTTGGTCGCTCTTCTCTGGACCCTTTTGAGTAGTATTGTGTCCTTCTTCATGTACGGCGACCAGTGCTGGATGCAGTATTCCAGGTGGGGGTACAGCCATGGCCCGGTACAGCAGCATGAAAACCTTCTCCGATCCGTTTGTGATCCCCTTCTTAATCATTCCTAGCATTCTGTTTGCCCTTTTCGCTGCCGCCGCACATTGCGTGGACGGCTCCATCGACTTGTCGACCAGTACTCCCAAGTCTCTTTCCTGGGGGGTCTCTCCAATTACTGCACTGGACATCCTGTATTCGTGTATAAGATTTTTGTTCCGACATTCATCACCTTACACTTATCCACGTTAAACCTCATTTGTCATGTTGTGGCCCAATTCTCGAGCGTGTTTATGTCACATTGCAGGTCTTCGCAATCCTTCTGTGTCTTCACTACTCTGAATAACTTCGTATCGTCTGCAAATTTAATCACCTTGCTCGTCGTACCAATTTCCAGGTTGTTTATAAATGTGTTGAAGAGCATGGGTCCAAGCACCGAACCCTGCGGCACTCCACTCATAAAGCTTTTCCAGTCTGAGTATTGTCCTTTTACACCCACTCTTTGTTTCCTATCTGTCAACCAGTTTTAATCCACGTATTTCACCCTTGATTCCATGGCTCACACCCATCTTTAGCTGTCAGACAGATACCTGTAGCAACCATCCAGCATCTTATGGAATCACTGCCACGGTGTCTGGCTGCCGTCCGTGCTGCCAGAGGTGGTTAGGCAGCTAAACAAACTCCAATAGACTGCCTCTCCCTTTCTCTTCCCTCCTCTGAGCCCCTTAGTCTCTGTGAATTTTCAACACTTTTCTCCCTATGTACCCACTACCCTTTCACTAGTCATGACCCTCATTTCTGTAAAATGTCTGCACTTTTGTAAAATCTGCATTGCAAATGTTTTTTATGTAACCCGTTCTGAACTTTGGGAAGGACAGGCATGTTTTGATGTAGCTATATCAAGGTTAAATACCCCCCTGAAAGCAAAAAGATCAAATCTAAATCATCCTGCTTTAAAAACTCAAATAAGAACATAAGAATTGCCGCTGCTGGGTCAGACCAGTGGTCCATTGTGCCCAGTAGTCCGCTCACATGGCGGCCCTCTGATCAAAGATCAGGGCCTAACTGAGACTAGCTCTACCTGAGTACGTTCCAGTTCATCAGGAACTTGTCTAACTTTGTCTTGAATCCCTGGAGGGTGTTTTCCCCTATGACAGTCATGGAATAAAGGGGGATATACAAAGATGGATAGGCAATTGGCTGAAGAACAGAAAGCAGAAAGTGGGCATAAATGGGAATTTCTCAGACTGGGAGAAAGTGACTAGCGGTGTACCCCAGGGCTCGGTACTTGGGCCAATCTTATTTAATATTTTCATCAATGACCTAGAGGAAGGAACATCCAGTGAGATCATAAAGTTTGCAGATGACACAAAGCTATGCCGGGCAGTCAGATCGCAGAAGGATAGCGAGGAACTCCAGAGCGACTTGTGTCAGTTAGAGAAATGGGCAGTGAAATGGCAGATGAAGTTTAATGTGGAAAAGTGCAAAGTAATGCATTTAGGCAGAAAGAACAAGGAACACGAGTATAGAATGTCAGGAGCAACTCTGGGTAAGAGCGAACAAGAAAAGGGCCTGGGCGTACTGATAGATATGACTTTGAAACCGTCGGTACAATGTGCGGCGGCGGCAAAGAAAGCAAATAGAATGTTAGGCATGATAAAGAAGGGAATCGCGAGTAGATCAGAGAGGGTTATAATGCCGTTTTATAGAACACTAGCTGATAACCCGGCGTTGCCCGGATATTTATTTATCCCAAAATGTCCAACACCCTACATGTCCCACTCCCCTATGTCCCACATGTCCCACCCCCCACGTTACCCCCCCACATGTCCCAACCCCCTACACTCTACATGTCCCAAAGGAATGTCCCTCTCTATGGGGCTGAACTTAGACTTAAACGGCATCGGGAGTGTCGGTATTCATCTCTGCGAGCCCGAAAACTATGGGTTGGACATTAATATCTGTCGCTTTTGATAATTTTAACATATCACCCTCTTCCCACCCCCACAGTATTTTACCCCGTCCCACCTGCACAATATTTTTCCCCAGATAGTAAGTCATATGTGTACCAAGTTTGGTTGAAATCTCTCCATGCGTTTCAGAGTTATGGTGAGTATTCATCTGTGAGCCCGAAAACACTATGGGGTAGATACTAAAATCTGTCATTTTCAATCATTTTTACATATCCCCCCCTTCCCACCCCCACAGTGTTTGTCCTCAGATAGTAAGTAATGTGTATGTCAAGTTTGGTTGAAATCTGTCCATGCATTGAAGAGTTATGCTGGAACATACATACATACACACACACACATATATTCAAATTATAATGTGAAATATTTTAAAAAATGAATACAATACAACTAACGCAAAACTTGATTATAAACAACATTTTTAGTTTCACCTCCAGGAGCAAGAACATATAAAATCTTGGGTGAACCCACCCTTGAGCAAGCAACATAGAGTTGTGGGCCGCGAGACCCCCAGAACATATCACCCCAGGTAGTGAGGGATCTGCATACCAAGTTTCGTTCAAATTGGTCAAGCCGTTTTTGAATTACTGTGAGAATGGCAGCTTTTTACATTTTTTCCATTGACATGAATGGGTGAAATCTGATTTTCTGTTTGTAGCTCCGCCCACGTGTGCAGGTGGGCCGCGAGACCCCCAGAACATATCACCCCAGGTAGTGAGGGATCTGCATACCAAGTTTCGTTCAAAGCGGTCAAGCCGTTTTTGAATTACTGTGTAAAATGGCAGCTTTTTACATTTTTTCAATTGACATGAATGGGTGAAATCTGATTTTCTGTTTGTAGCTCCGCCCACGTGTGCAGGTGGGCCGCGAGACCCCCAGAACATATCACCCCAGGTAGTGAGGGATCTGCATACCAAGTTTCGTTCAAAGCGGTCAAGCCGTTTTTGAATTACTGTGAGAATGGCAGCTTTTTACATTTTTTCAATTGACATGAATGGGTGAAATCTGATTTTCTGTTTGTAGCTCCGCCCACGTGTGCAGGTGGGCCGTGAGACCCCCAGAACATATCACCCCAGGTAGTGAGGGATCTGCATACCAAGTTTCGTTCAAATCGGTCAAGCCGTTTTTGAATTACAGTGAGAATGGCAGCTTTTTACATTTTTTCCATTGACATGAATGGGTGAAATCTGATTTTCTGTTTGTAGCTCCGCCCACGTGTGCAGGTGAGCCGCGAGACCCCCAGAACATATCATCCCAGGTAGTGAGGGATCTGCATACCAAGTTTCATTCAAATCGGTCAAGCCGTTTTTGCGTGATCGCGGCACATACACACATACACACATACACACACACATACACACATACATACCTCCGATTTTATATATATATAGAATAGTCAGACCACACTTGGAATACTGTGTCCAACATTGGTCTCCCAACCTAAAGAAGGATATAAAACTGCTGGAGAGGGTGCAGAGACGAGCAACGAAACTAGTAAAAGGTATGGAGAAACTGGAGTACGAGGAATGACTTAAGAGAATGGGATTGTTCTCCCTTGAGGAAAGGAGACTGCGAGGGGATATCATCGAGACCTTCAAAATACTGAAATGAATCAACAAAATAGAGCAGGAAAAAAAATTATTTACAATGTCCAATTTGACACTGACAAGAGGACACGGAATGAAGCTAAAGGGGGACAAGTCCAGGACAAATATTAAATAATAAATTAAGAGATTCTACAAGTTCCAGGTTTTTCTGGCCTATGATTGGAGCATGGAGTGGTAATACTATGTTGACAGTCTAGTCCGGGGGTCGGCAACCCGCGGCTCCAGAGCCACATGCGGCTCTTTTCCACCTTTGCCGCGGCTCCGGTAGTGTGTCACGCAGGCATGCAGCTTACAAGTCCGGCGTCACGGCGGGAAATAGCCATGCTAAGCAGTGAGCTCAGCACGTACACAGATGAAAGCCTTGCTTGCTGATTGGTCCGGCGGCCCCGCCCCGCCATGCTGCCGGACCAATCAGCAAGCAAGGCTTTCATCTGTGTACGTGCTGAGCTCACTGCTCAGCATGGCTATTTCCCGCCGCGACGCCGGACTTGTAAGCTGCATGCCTGCATCGCCAGAATTTAGGTAGGCTGTTTTCATCCCCGTGGGAGTCCCGTGGGCCAGGGGGCGTCCCGTGGGAGTCCTGTGGGTCAGGGGGGCATCCCCGTGGGAGTCCCGTGGGCCAGGGGGAACAGGGAGACAGAAAGAAAAGTTGGGGAGAGAATGAGGTCTGGAGGAGAGGAAACATACAGGAGGCTGAAAGAAAGGAAGATATAGTGAGATGGACACAAAGAAGGGTGATGCTGGAAAATAGGTGGAATGGTAATTCTGACAAACACAGAAGGGAAATGCTGGATCAAGGAGAGATGGGGCTCAGGCTGGATGGAATTAGGAGAAATGCCTTGTTGGCCCGGAACTTCCTCTTCTATGTCAGAATTGACGTCAGGGAGCGGAATGCTGGTCAGCGCGATGCTTCTGCAGGGAAAGCTTGGGACGGCGGTGGCTTGGGGGCTATTCCCCGATGGCGGTGGCAGCAAACCGAGTGGCTTGGGGGAGGGCACGGAGAAAGAAAGAAAGGGGGCAGACAGAGACAGAAAGAAGGGGGAACAGGGAGACAGAAAGAAAAAGTTGGGGGAGAGAATGAGGTCTGGAGGAGAGGAAACATACAGGAGGCTGAAAGAAAGGAAGAAAGATTGGATGCACAGTCAGAAGAAGAAAGTGCAACCAGAGACTCATGAAATCACCAAACAGCAAAGGTAGGAAAAATGATTTCATTTTCAATTTAGTGATCAAAATGTGTCTGTTTTGAGAATTTATATCTGCTGTCTATATTTTGCACTATGGCTCCCTTTTACTAAACCGCAATATCGTTTTTTAGCGCAGGGAGCCTATGAGCATTGAGAGCAGCTAACTGCATGATCCTGTATATAGCATTAAGATAAGAAACAATATATGCAGTGTTAGATTTGTTTTATAATGGTTTTGCGGCTCCAAGTTTTTTTTTTCTTTTCGAAAACTGGTCCAAGTGGCTCTTTATGTCTTAAAGGTTGCAGACCCCTGGTCTAGTCCATGATAAGACTTTGCTTAGGCACCAATTCTGAGGCCTTTTCCTGGATTAATAATTTTTACTTGTATTTCTCGCATTTAGTGGGATATAGCCTCTTGTATGAGTAATTGTTATTCAGACCACTTGGGTTGTTTGTATTTAGGTTAGTGACTAAAAATTACGCCAGGTGTACACCTGGCTGGGCCTCCGCGTGTGCAGATCGCCGGACTTGATAGACCAAAGGTCTGATCCGGGGATGGCGCGTCTTATGTTCTTATGACAGACTCCAGAAGAGTGTTCCAGTTTTCTACCACTTATTGGGTGAAGAAGAACTTCCTTACGTTCGTACAGAATCTATCCCCTTTCAATTTTAGAGAGTGCCCTCTCGTTCTACCTACCTTGGAGAGGATGAACAACCTGTCCTTATCTACTAAATCTATTCCCTTCAGTACCTTGAATGTTTCCTCTCAATCTCCTCTGTTTGAGGGAGAAGAGGCCCAGTTTCTCTAATCTTTCACTGTACAAGTTCATATATTTAACTTATCAATATTTAATACCTTTTTGATTTTATTTTTAACATCTCCGCCACTCTCCCACTGCATTTCTATTTTTGAAATTGGCGGCGGCATCTAGCTACAGAGAATTTAAAAGGATAGTACAAAAACAGCTGACTGAGCATTGACCAATCAGAGATACGATCATCACAATAGCATCATCCTCTCGAGCACTGCATTGAGCCCAAAAGGTTCTACTGAATTTAACTGGAAAATCTAGTGTTGTTCTCTATAATTTGGTGGCATAGCCAAACACCATTTTGGGGGATTGCCTACGGCACCCCACTTCTTTGCCTTTCTTTTCCTCTGCTGTTCATCCCCCCACCCTCAAAATAAAATTATTTTAGCTGGAAGGGATCCCCCAAGCCCAACCAGCTGCAGAAATGTGTCTATATTGGACATACTAGATAGACTGTTCAAGTCTTTATCTTCTGCCATTTACTATATTACTTCCATGCAATCCCTTTGGAAGGTCAGTGCTGAATGTTGTCTTTTTCACATAATACTTTGAACTTCATGTTTTACATGATTCTTTACACGTGTGTAGGAAGAGGGGGGTTCCACCATGATTTAGAGCAGTAGAAGATGGTCTGCACTGCAAGGTAGGATGTGTCAACTGGGGGAGCTGATCAAGATTCAGTCACCCACCTTATCTGCTATCATGTTTTCCAAGTCATAGCATTAGAGGGAATACATCAGGGTCATGGATTTGATATCTCATTTTTCTGTTCTACAACCAAAGCAGTTTACTGTATATACTTGAATATAAACCGATCCAAATATAAACAAAAAAGGAGGAAAAAAGCTTTGCTCAAATATAAACTGAAATTAGAAATTTGGGTATGTGAGTTTCATTTGTCAACCCCACCAGAACACCTGGCCTCAGTCACAAATGCAGAAAACAGAAAAAAAAAAACATTTTCAAATACAAACCCACAAACTAAAAGTACTATTGTATACAAATGAAACCCTAATATGCCAGACTGCATAGAGTACACCACAAGAGAAATAGAAAGAAATGCATTTCTTCCAGAACAGTCCAAAATATAAAAACAACAGATTTAAATTTTCAAAGTTGACATTTTTCAATCACTAAATTGAAAAAAGTTGACATTTTTCAATCACTAAATTGAAAATAAAAACCATTTTCCTACCTTTGTTATCTGGTGATTTTATTTTTCTGGTCATCTTGTTCCATCTGTGCTCTTAACTCTGTTTCCAAGGCCTCCTTATGCATTTGTTGTTTTTTTCCTCTCCTTCACTTTTTGCACTACATCCTTCTTTGGCACTGATTTTCATATTCAGTGTTCCTCCATTTTTCTGCCTCCATCTCAGATCTAACTTTCCAACTCTTCCTCTTCCCTCTGTCTATGTGCCACCATCTTCTCCCTCTTGCTGCCCATGGCCTCCCCAGCACTGTTCCTTTGCTGCAATTCATCCAAGCAGAAATAGGAAGTTGCTTCAGAAGGGGGTGCACTATGGCAAAAAAAGTACAGAGGAGGCCACCGTCTTAGGTACTCCTATCCTCCACTACTCGGTCTTCCCTGCCCCAGACTGACATTGCACTTACAACCCAATGCTCCAGACGCCGACACTCTGTGCTGGGCTGGTGAAGGGCCTTGAGCACCTGCACATGCTCAAGGCTTGCTGGATTCCCTTCAAGAATCCCAGAGAGGGTGGGAGCCAGCAGGCCTTTTGCATGTACAGACACTCAAGGTCCTTCAGCCCAGCACAGAGCATTGGCATCAGCTTCAGAAGCATCGGGACTGTAAATATGATGTCGGTCTGGGGCAGGGGGAGTGGGTAATGGAGGGAAGGAGTGTCAGTCAACGAGGGGGGGAGGAGATAGGAGTGCCGGTCATTGGGGAGAAGAAGGAGATAGCAATGGCCATAAGTGGGGATAGCAGTTCTGGTCATTGGGAGGGGGGAGAGATAGCTGTGCCGGTCATGGGAAGAGGGTGGAAGATAGACTGCTAGGTATCTGGAGGAGTAGAAAATAACATTGTTGGTCATCGGGTGGAGAAGGGAGGAATAAAAGCACCATCATCCAAAGGAGGCTCGAATATAAACCTAGAACCCCATTTTTGGGCCCAAAAATTATGGTTTATATGGTATTCAATTTTCTATACTGTTCTCCCAAGGGAAATCAGAACTATTTACATGAATTTATTGAGGTACTCAAGCATTTTTCTCTATCTGTCCCAGCAATCTCACAATCTATGTAATGTACCAGCAGCAATGGGTTTGAACCCACAACCTCTGGATGCTGAGGCTGTAGGTTTAACCACTACACCACACTCTCCCCTTATTTGGTTCAGGACTAATGCTGGGTGAGATCAAATCCAAGCCATACAGTACAGCCACAGGTTACAAAAATGCTGCATAATTGTATACCTGCCCATGTTCTACCCAGACTCTGCCAATGTGTATGTCCATCTTCAAACTATATGCCATCACATTTTGTTAACAGTTTAAAGAATAGTGCATAGCTATAATATTGGTATTTATATATGTATGTAGTGGTATTCTGGTTATAAGAACATAAGAATAGTCATACTGGATCCAACTTCCTTTTTTCCAGCAGTGGCCAATCCAGGTAATAGTGCCTGGCAGAAACCCAAATAGTAGCAACATTCCATGCTACCGATCCAGAGCAAGCAGTGGCTTCCCCCATATCTGTCTCAATAGCAGACTATGGACTTTTCCTCATGAACTTGTCCAAATCTTTTTTAAATGTTCTTGACACTGCCTTTATTAAATTACCCCCTTAGGACCAGATTCTGCAACTGGAAACCAGTATTGGCTGGTGCCTCCAAAACTGGCACCGATCATGTGTCAATCATGTACCAGCGTTGATTGCAGAATCGTGGCCATGTGTAAAGTAGATGCCAGAAACATAGGCTAGGGTTTTCCTGATCTACATTTCTGGTGCCTACTTTACTTGAGAATCACGTCCACCTACTGGAATCTGGTAACATCTGGTAAAAGCCATGCCCACTTTGACCATAGGCACCGGTAGGGGCCTCTGTGAATGGGACATTGATGGCCAGTTCTGTAGGAGCCTGCGGGCACCTATATTTTTAAAAATTAGTTTTTAATTGATTTTAAATGATGCGGTCAATTACTACATCATTTATCACCAATTAAAACTATTAGGCAGCAGTAGGATGCCTACCACCGCCTAACTTTCAGCATCTCTACTAGAATCAGGATCTTAGTGTCTCTGTGTAGCTTTGCATACATTTGGCATGTGCTATGGAAATGATAATAATAAAACCTGCAAAAATATATTTCTTCTTAGGTTCACTTAAATGCTGGCATTCCAGTCATTGTGCACATATGTGAACACATATGCGCATAAATAAGAATGAGCCTGATATTCAAAGTGATTTAAGTGATTGACAATGGCCACTGGTTGGTTACATTATACATAACTGGCTATCCATGAATATTCAGTGAGAGATGGCTGGTTATCCCAGCTGAATATTTGTGGTTAGCACAAAACCAAAAGCCATCTATCTTGCAGGTGTTCCAGGGACTGGTCACACTTAAGACCTGATATTCAGTGCTAACCGGGCAAGTTTAGCACATAAATAGGATCATTTTTTTATGCAGTCCTATCTTTATACATTAGCTGATGGCTGGTTAGAACTGAAGATCATCTTAACCAGTTATCAGCTGGTGGCCAAAAAGGAAATTGGTTACTCAATGCCAGTCACCATAAACAGTCCGGCATTGAATATCTATGTTCAACCCCAGCAGCAGGCAGCATGGTTAAAGCCTTCCACTGGCTAAAAATCAAGCTGAATAATCTTACTACATGCTATTCTGAAATTATGCAGAGTCTGGGTAGAGCATGAGCTGGACACACACATGTATGTGTATTATGTTTCATGTGTATCTCCCAAATCCAGCATGAGCACTTATACCTGCTCTATGGCTGGTATAAGTGATCACCTCTAAACATGGATACCTGGTTATACTATTATTCTATAAAAAAAGAAGGTTATCTTGTATAGAGTTACTATCATAAAGGGTTGACCTAGCTGTGTCTGAAGCATCTAATCAGTCGTGACCAATCATCAAGGCTTTATTCAATTTTATGTATCTGTCATATGCAGTCGTTATTCAATTAATGTTTAAAATATATATATTTGCATGAGAGAGTGTTTCGTATACTTGAAGTTGGTACATTCAGCTCTCTACTCTACTTCCTACTGTTTTCAGCATAGGTTGTATTGGTTTGTTCCTAATGTTGGAATAAACTCATGATAATGGTGGTGATTTTGTGCATGCTCAAATAAATCTATCGCAGGCTTTTATAAAGCAAAGTTCCTAAAATTAGATAGAATTAGGAAGATATTTGTGGCATACTCCTATCCACATGTTCCAAGCATACGGCACAGCAAGATAGAAGGGATGGAGTCTGGAGTTGGCAGAGGAAGAGAAGAACACAGATAGGAGAGACTTACCAGTTCAGTGGAGCTCACTGGGGGGTGGGGGGGGGCAGAAACATAGGGGGAGATTAAAGAGAGATAGTGAGGGGCAGCTGAGTTAGTGCATTTGTGGGTCAGTAAGAGGAGTTTGAATTGTATTCGGAAATGGATGGGCAGCCAATGAAGTGACTTTAAGAGTGGGGTAACATGAGCATAGCAGCTCTCCTGTCTTTAAACTTTAACGCGGGGAGCATGAGCTGGTATTTTTGAGGGGGATTCCTTGATACAGCCCTGCGGGGCGAAACGTAGTCTACGTCGGAGTGCGTACCCCCACCCGCGTAGCTAAAGATAAGTACTGATATACATATTTAAAATATAAATTATAACTAAATTATCTATGAAAAATGACAAAAAGTATGAGGGACCAATGACGATTAGGGGTGCCATTTTTTCTGCATGTTCTAAAAGTTTAGTGGCATGCAGACGGTACCACTGAGGTCCGTGAGATAATAAGATATTGCTCATTTTGAAAATGTTTTGAGACCTTCCACTTTATGTGTTGAATAAAGTATTTTGAGGAAGGTCTGTTTTAGCCACAGTTGAAATTCTCATGGAATATGAGTCATCCAGCTGAATTCTGGATGGATTGGAGGGGAGCAAGATGGCTAAGTGGAAGGCCTGAAAGTAGAGAGTTGCAGTAGTCTAAGTGCGAGGTGATAAGGACGTGGATAAGGGTTTTGTAATGTGCTCGGAGAGGAAGTATCAAATTTGGTAATATTATAGAGGAAGAAGTGGCAGGTTTTTTGCAATATGTTGTATCTGGGTGGAGAAGGAGAGAGAGGAGTTAAAGATGACCTCAAGATTGCGAGCAGACAAAATAGGGAGGATGAGATTATTGTCCACAGAGACAGAGAACGGGGGAAGCGGGGAGTTGGGTTTAGTGACACCGCATAAAGATAGGACTGTGTTTTAGACAGTCCAATATTGCCATTTAACTTGGGCATTTAAGTGCTGAATATCGACACTTAACTGCACAAGAGCAAACTCCACCCCAGACTGCCAACTTCAGCAATCTGTGGTGATATTCATCAAAACTAACCAGTAAAGTGCCACTGAATATCAGTGGATAATCCTGAGCTTTTTCTGATTTAGTTGCTGTGAATTAGACAATGACACGGGGAAAAAATCTGTCCCCATCACTGCCCCATCAGTAGACCACTGTCCCCTTCACCGCCCCATCCCCGACATCCCCTTCACCGCCCCATCCCTGAACCTGCCGTCCCCTTCACCGCCCTGTCCCTGTCCCTGTCCCTGCAGCATCCACCCTTCCCTTTCACCACCTCACCACCCTTCAGCGGCCCGAGAATCTCCCTTCCTCCCCCTTACCTTTGCGGCGTAAAGAAACTTAAGGGAGGGAAGGCATGTGGTCACTGATCGCACACGCGGCCCCTTCCCTCCCTTCCTACCTCTGGCCAACTCTATCTCCCTCCCTCCCTCCCCCTTACCTTCATGGTGCTTTAGAAAAGAAACTGATGCCGGCAAAGCCTGCCTGTGCCGCCCTGCAGTCGTGTGTGTGTGGGTGGAGGCTTCTCCTCTGACACAACCGGAAGTTGCATCAGAGGAGAAGCTTCTGCCCACACACACGTGACTGCAGGGCGGCACAGACAGGCTTCGCTGGCTTCAGTTTATGTTCTAAAGCACCTCAAAGGTAAGTGGGAGGGAGGGAGATTGATTTGACCGGAGGTAGGGAGAGGGCCGCGCGCGATGGGTGACCGAGCACCTTGCCTCCCTTAACTGCGGGGACAAGGCCATTCACTGCTCCACGGGGCAGTGTATGGCCTTGTCCCCGTGCGCACAATGAGTACTTTTTCCCCCTCCCCCCACCGTTTTGGCGGGTTACCCGCGGCTACCCGCGGTTAGCCCAGGTAACTACTACCATGTCATTCTCTACTTTGAATATCAACCCCAGTATTCTACTGGCTTTTTCAACCTCATGGTCGCCACTCAAACCTCAAGATTCCAGCCTAGATTTCAGTTTGGATAACAGCTTTCCCCTACTGTAGCCTTTTATAAAATGTAGCAGAATTATTACCTTGTTAAGAAAAGGACAGAAAAACTACTGAAATGGTATGTCAAGAAATAGTCTCGAATAGTGTGAAAACAGCATATGCAATTAAAATCCTACAGACGCGAGACAGGGAAAACAGCATATCACTTTCAGGTCCTTTATTTGGAAACCTGTAACTTCTGCTGTTATGACACTTTTTTTTGCAATTAGATGTTGTCAAAGAAACCTAACAAAAAAAAAAAAAAGAAAGAAAGAAAGAAAAAGAAAACATCAGAAAAAGGACTCTGCTTGATATAGGAAAATACAGAGGACATAATATAGCTGCATAAAAAAAGCAAGAAAGTTAAATATAAATTCCAAAAGCACACTACTGACAAGAATATTTCCTTGGGATTAGTGAAGGATTTCTCAGCAATAAGAAAGTGGAAAAAAGTTAACTGGTAAAAAGTTCAAGACAAGATCATACATCTAAAGCCAGAGCAGCTTATAAACCTTAAAGACCAGTGGGCCAATGTTCAAAACTTTGGTGCTGAATGGAACAGTGCTGGAAAACACTGCAAATGCAGTGCAGCAAAATAACATCCCGATTCTCAGCATGCAAATTATATGAGGTCTGACAATTAAGTTCATGACCCTGCCACCGTGCATTCACGTTGGCAGCATTGCACAAACAGCTCGGTAAGGTTTCATAACCTTGGTATATGTTCATGTTGACATGTGGCGGTGTCTTGCTGAGTGGCATTCATTATTGTTAGTGCATGTTTTTGTGTTCTGTTGTGAGAAAGTCAGAGCTTGACTTAGAGCAACGAACAAATATTAAATTTCTTGTTAAACTTGGCAAGAGTGGAAGTGAAAACAAGGACATGTTAGTCTAATTTTTGGGGTTAATGCCATGAAGAAGTCGATAGTATACAAATGGATTAAACATCTTTCTGAGGGGAGAGACAGCATAACTGATGAAGAGAGGTCAAGGTGGCCAGTAACGAGCAGAACTGACAAAAACATAGCAAAAATGTGTGGAATTGTGCGTCAAAATTGTCAGCTGACTGTTAGAAGCATAGCAGACCAAGTAAACATCGATAGAGAAACAGGAAAATCGTAACTGAAAATCTTGGCATGAGAAAGGTGTGTGCAAAAATGGTCCCTCAAGGCTCTTGCAAAAAGATAGCGGAGAAGACTCATCAGATCATAGGCAGGACAGAAATCCTGATGGATTGAATGGAACACAAGAGGGAAGGAAATGCAAGAAATTAACAGGCCGCAAACTCAAGTGTATGTACATGAACACAAGGAGCCTAAAGAATAAGATGGGTGAATTAGAATCTATGGCACAAAAAGATAACCTTAACATCATCACGGAAACATGGTAGAACGAGGAAAATGTCTGGGACACTGTGCTACTGGGATACAAGCTATACCGCAGAGACAGAGTGGATCAAAAAGGTGAGGGCATTGCCCTATACATCAGAGGGAATTGAGTCTACTGGAGAGAACATGAAGAATAAGTTAGTCTCTGTGGGTCAAAATTCCGGGAACAAATGGAACAGAAATGAAGATCGGCATCTACTACCGGCCCCAGGGCAGTCCGAAAAAATTGATGGAGAAATGACGGACGAGATTAAATGCAACTGCAAGGGAGGCAACGCAGTTATCATGGGTGACTTCAATTATCTGGGGATAGACTTAGGCACCTCCAGCTGCAGTGGGGAGACCAAGTTCCTGGATGCTGTAGGCGATTGTTTCCTGCAACAACTTGTCAAGGAAAATATGAGAGGAAACACAATTCTGGACTTAATTCTAAATGGACTACGAGGACCAGCACAAGGTGTCGAAGTAGAGGGGACGATGGGAACCAGTGATCCCAATATGATCCGCTTCAACCTGGATACAGGGGCGAAACATCAATCCAGAACGACGGCCATGGCGCTGAACTTCTGAAATGGGAATTACGAAGGGATGAGACTTATGGTGGGGAAGAAGATTAAGAAGAGGGTAAACATTGTAAAGATGTTAGAGCAAGCATGGTCCCTTTTTAAGTACACGGTCACCGAGGCGCAAAATCTGTATATATCGCGTATCAACAAAGGATCCAAGAGGAAAAAGAGCAAGGAACCAGCATGGCTCAGTATAGCAGTGAAGGAAGCGATCAGAGACTTCGTTTAAGGAATGGAAAAGGTCAAAAACGGACGAAAACTGTAAAAAGCACAAACAGCATCAAAGCAGGTGGCATATGGCGGTAAGAGGGGCTAGAAGAGACTACGAGGAAAAAATAGCCAAGGAGGCAATAAACTTCAAGCCGTTCTTTCGATATATTAAGGGGAAATGACCCACAAAGGAAGCGGTGGGGCCATTGAATGACCATGGAATAAAGGGAATGCTAAAGGAGGACAAAGCCATCGCTGACAAACTGAACACATTTTTTTCTTCTGTGTTTACCGAAGAGGATGTACACAACATACCGGAAGCCGAAAGGCTATATGCGGGAAATGAAGATGGAAAACTGGCAGGGTTGATGGTTAGTCTAAAAAAGGTATGCAGGCAGATTGATAGGATTAAAAATGATAAATCCACGGGACCGGATGGTATCCATCCGAGGGTAATCAAAGAACTGAAAGGGGCTATAGCTGAACTACTTCAACTAATAGCCAATCTGTCAATCAAATAGGAAAAGACTCCGGAAGACTGGAAAGTGGCGAACGTTATGCCGATCTTCAAGAAAGGTTTGAGGGGTGTCACACCCCGGGTTCTTGCCGATGTTGCAAGCCCCAGGAAAATGACCAAAACTCCAGTCCCACGTGTCCCTTGCTACTAAGGGATCCTCCAGGTCTTACTTTTAAGCATGTATGCAAGGAATATAGGTTTCAGTCAGAATGTGAAAAACCAAAAATAGCTTTATTTCAGTAATGGTAGCATAATTCAAAAACATTCAGGCATCAGCCTTGCAGTGCAGTATGCATTCACAGCACATGACATCAAACTCATAAAGGTTCCAAAAACAAAACTCGAATAACACTGTAATTACCAACAGTCCCTGCTTCTGGGCTTGCAAGTTTATGGGTCTCAGTTCTCTTCACCAGAGCAACAGTGTTTTTAAATCGATATTCTTTTATCCAAACAGTTCCTTTGTATATTCCAAAAATCATTGATATATCACAGGTCTTCAATAGCACATGTACGTTTCCCTTCTCTGCAATAGTGCACTTGGGGATTAGCCACAGCTGAGAGAAAACAACGTGCTGGCTCAGCTTGACAATCAGCCAGGAAATACAAACACACATCCCACGTTACATAATTCAGGGCTTTACAGAAAACTTCTGCATTTAAGCTTTCAGGGAGAGTTTTAAAACTGAAGTTTCTAAACTTCCAGATTCCCTAGCAACACAGAGGAATGAACAGCATGAGAAAACATTCAGGTTTAAACTCACTATATTTCCATAGGCAATGGCTGAGTTTCAGTGCATGCCTGGCTTGCCTGGGTGTCCATTGCTTCCTCCTCTGGCTGCTCCCAAGGCTCCCTGGTATGAGCTGCATCATCTGCCTCTAGCATGGGCCAGTCTGAGAGAGTCTGGCTCTCTCCAGCTTCATAACCTCCTGGGTATTCCTCTCCTGGGTGCCTCGTGAGTCTGGCTTCTCTTGGCTGCTTCCCCCCTTCTGTTCTCAGCAGGCTCATTATATCTGGTGGAAAACCACTCCCCTTCTGAGACTGTGGGGGAAGGGTATTCCACCCACTGACTTGCTTCCTGCTTTCACAAACGGGATACTTTCTAGCCCTGGTTTTAACTGGCTGTTCAAATTTCCTGAGGGATTTAACAGTGTCAGGATGAGGTTTGCCTAGAGTGAAACTTTCACACTTATCCTGCCCTGTTTCTGTTATTTCCCTTTCCCCGTCAGAGCTAGAGTCAGCTTGATTAATTAATTGGTCAGTCACCTGATCCGCTCTCCTGCACCTAGGTTGCTTGTGCACATTCCTGCTCACTGGGACAAAACCAGGAATGGATCCGGGTTTATTGTGGGTAAGACCCGAAATAGACCTGGGTTTGTCACAGGGGTGATCCAGGAAACTACAAACCAGTGAATCTGACCTCAGTACCGGGAAAGATGGTAGAGGCGCTGATAAAGGACCGCATCATTGAGCACCTTGACCGACACGATCTGATGAGGGCCAGCCAGCATGGCGTTAGCAAAGGAAGATCTTGCTTGACGAACTTGCTGCACTTCTTTGAGGGAGTAAACAGGTAGATAGATAAGGGTGATCTGGTCAACATTGTATATCTGGATTTTCAGAAGGCGTTCAACAAGGTTTTGCATGAATGAGTACTTTGAAAAATTGCGAGCCATGGAAATCGAGGGTGAAAACTGGCTGGCAGATAGGAAATAGAGAGTGGGAGTAAATGGATAATACTCAGACTGGAAAAGCGTCACGAGTAGAGTGCCTCAGGGTTCGGTGCCCTCACCTGAAATACTTCAACATATTTATAAATGATCTGGAAACTGGTACGACGAGTGAGGTGATTAAATTTGCAGATGATATGAAGTTATTCAGAGTAGTGAAGATGCAGGAGGATTGCGAAGATCTGCAATGTGACAAATACACTCAAGAAATGGGCCATGACATGGCAAATGAGGTTCAATGTGGATAAGTGTAAGGTGCTGCATGTCATTAACAAAAATCTTATACACAAATATAGGATGTCCAGGGCAGTACTTGGAGAGACCCCCCAGGAAAGAGACTTGGGAGTACTGGTCAACAAGTCGATGAAGTCATCCACAAATGCACAGTGGCGGCGAAAAAGGCCAACAGAATGCTAGGAATGATTAAGAAGGGGATCATGAACAAATCGGAGAAGGTTATCATGCCGCTGTACCGAGCCATGGTATGCCCTCACCTGAAATACTGCATCCAGCACTGGTCGCCGTACATGAAGAAGGACACGGTACTACTCAAAAGGGTCCAGAGAAGAGCAACTAAACTGGTTAAGGGGCTGGAGGAGTTGCCGTACAGCAAGAGATTAGAGAAACTGGGCCTCTTCTCCCTTGAAAAGAGGAGACTGAGAGGGGACATGGTAGAAACATTCAAAATACTGAAGGGAATAGACTTAGTAGATAAAGGCAGGTTGTTCACCCTCTCCAAGGTAAGGAGAACGAGAGGACACTCTCTAAAATTAAAAGGGGATAGATTCCGTACAAACGTAATGAAGTTCTTCTTCACCTAGAGAGTGGTGGGAAACTGGAATGCTCCTCCGGAGGCTGTTATAGGGGAAAACACCCTCCAGGGATTCAAGACAAGTTAGACAAGTTCCTGCTGAACCGCAGTGTGCACAGATAGGGCTGGTCTCAGTTAGGGCACTGGTCTCTGATCTAGGGGCGGACTGCTGGGCACGATGGACCATTGGTCTGACCCAGCATTTCTTATGTTCTTATGACAATACACCAATTCACATGACACTATTTGTGAGGGAGTTTTTGGCCAGTAAATAAATAACTGTATTGGAACACCCTTTCTACTCACTTGATCTGGCCCACAATGACTTTTTTTTTTACTCAAAGATAAAGGAAATATTGAAAGGAAGACATTTTGATGACAGAACATCAAGGGTAATACGACGAAAGCTCTCGTGAGAATTTGGGGCAGCCAGTCAAAATGCGTCTCAGCGGAAAGGTCGCTCATGCTCTTTACACCACTGGGCCTTGAGAACTTGAGGCAGCTATTCAGGGAGGGGACTCAGCAGGGGGCAGGTGCACAGAAAACTTGCTCCTGCCCGGTACGTCGCTGGACCACCAGGGATTCAAAAAGATACACGGGGAGGCAGGAGGGAGGTATAAAAAAATTGGCAATTTCAGCTGGAACAGTAGATGGGAGGGATCCCTCCTGTTCTTGGCCCACCATGTCATATGGCAGGTCTGGTGGAGGCTTGCAAAACATTGAGAGAGGGGGGGCTGGGTGCAGAGCCTGGCAGGGAGGGATGGAAGCTGGGTGCAGAGCCTGTTGCAGAGAGAGGCGAGATGGATTTACAGATTACAAACTTTGACACCGAATGGGTTAAACATTAACATTGGATGGAAAAGTTTTCTCTGATACACAGACTGTTCAGTATCCAAGCTGTCACGGCTTTGCGTTTCACTGTTTGACCTTTCAGACTTTTGAGTAGAGTGTGCTTCATTCTGTTAGATCTTTAACTCACTGAACAACTTTTAATCAGTGGGACGTCTTCCCCAATAGGAGGTGACGTATACATAGCCTATAGGGTATTTAACACGCATGCTTGGCGTCTTCAATTGCCGGCGCCATTTTGTGGAAATCAATGCTATAGCTGCTAACAGTGAGTACTACATTTTTAAAGTTATTCATAATTTAAAATGTATTTAGATTTTACAGAAGATTTTTGATGTTTCAGTTACCACAAAAGACCCCCGAGGAAGACATAAGTCAGTGGCAAAACGGGCCCTGTCGGGTGAACATTTATTTGCATTACGCACTTTACACTAAGGCACTTTTGAAGAAGTTTTAAGTTAAGTGAACTTTATATTTATCTATTTATTGAACAACACAATAACATCATAAACATTAAGTATTAAAGTTATGAGTGAGAGGTTTTTGGGTCGATGAACAAGAATCCTATCCTGCATTGTTTTCTCAATGTTCAGTCATTAATTTAAGCAGGATTTCTGAGACCCTTTCCTCTCAATACATATCACATACAATATTTAAGTTGTGGGATAGAAACCTGTTTTTGGTGCAAAATATATATTGGCCAGACGAAGAGAGCGGTGAAAATCCGTATTGCTGAACATTTAAGTTGCATCAGGACTAATAAAATTGAATCTCCCTTAGTGGAACACTGGGGTCAAGCAAATCATTTAATAACTGAGTTGAGGTTTTGTGTAATAAAACAATTCTGCTCGAACAACGTTTAATCATTGCATGGGACACTGTCATTCCCCTTGGGCTTAATAGGGAAATTGAATGGCTCACACCATATTGAATTATGTGATTATTATTGCTATTCTTTATGTTTTTGAATGGCACTTTCCCTTTTGCTGCGATATTTTCACCACCGGCCTTGCTGATCACTTCACCTGAGTTGCTGACATCAGCTCTTTTCAGCGTTTAAATTTTACTTCCTGTGTGAGTGATCACATGTTTTGGTCCGGCGGTTGCTGCACCGCTGAGCTTGGAAGTGTGTCGTCTCTGCTCTCCACCCGGTAAGGAAGACTTAACATTTGCTTTAAGATTATGTTTAAGTGAATTTTGGTATTGTTTTTTCAGTTTGATGACCTTTGCTCATACAGTTTTTTTCTGTGTGTTTTTACATTTTCAGCATTATCTTCCTCTTGAAAAAGAGTTTTTTGAGACACGATCTGTGTCGAAGAAGCAGAGTGTGGATTTATCTTTAATGTATGGACTAAGTGAATTAAGGATTTGGAGCAACATATTTTATTTTTTGGTTTTGCACCACCTATGCTGTGTACTTTTTTGTGGTTACTAGAGATTTGGGAGCATACAGACTTTGATGCCAGCTGATTAAGAATGCTATTGCACCTCATGTATCTGTGCCCCCCTGCTTGGAAATCATAAGAGTCTACAAGAACTATTGAGCTAAGTAACTTTTTATCATATATATTTTTTTTGAGTTACGGTTCCACAATGGAGGCAGGGAGGGCAAGTGCAATGATGTAAGGAGTTGAATATCGTTTAGCCCTTTACTGATATATTTGCATGTTCACGTCACTGAGCACTTAATTATTGAATTTAACGAATGTTATTTTAGAAGACATTTATTTAAATGCTCTCTGGTTTGTAGAAATGGCCATACACACAGGAAAGTCTCACGTAAAAGCACAATCAAAGCACTTTCTACTGCAGCATTTTAAAAGGGCCCCTAAAGGAGATACATCTTTTTCACCATTACAACTAATAATGCATTAATTAATGAAATGTATCCTATCAATAGAAGCATGATTTAATGATACACAGGTCCTGATTGATAGGGATTCCTCTCTGGTCAGTACCTAAGATTAACCTGTTTTCTCAGCTGGCAGTAGTTTATTAAAAAAAACAAAAAAGAAAAATAAAGTTCTAGTGATAGCTTTGTCGATAGATAAAACTAGACATTCATGTTTAGAGATTAAATAATCAAATATATAATTGCTGTTCAGCTATATGATATTTAATTGCAGTGTCTTGGTGTTTTCAGAGATGATATTGCAAGTAATAATTCTTTCTTGCCCAGAAGCTTTCTAGGAATAGAAACATAATTAAGAAACATTCTCACCATACAGTATTGCTTAATGAAACATGTCTGTAGGTTTTGGTTTGCATTTGATCATCTTTATCTCGGTACTATTAACAATTTTCACTTTTTCAGTGTCCTCATGGACTCCCTCTTTTACAAAGCCATGCTAGCTTCTGCCCTTTCAAAGCAGATAATCTGCACAATACGCGCTCCTTTTCCATGTGAGACAGCAGTCCTCCGGTAGCGCATTCCAGGTGTCCACGACCCTTTGGGTGAAAAAAAACTTCCTTGCATTTGTTTTGAACCTATCTCCCTTCAGTTTCTCCGAATGCCCCCTCGTACCTGTTGTCCCTTTCAGCCTGAAGAATCTGTCCCTATCCACTCTCTCTATGCCCCTCATGATCCTGAAGGTCTCTATCATATCTCCCCTGAGCCTCCTTTTTTCCAGAGAGAAGAGCCCCAGCCTATCCAACCTCTCGGCGTATGGGCAGTGTTCCAGCTCTCTTACCAGTTTCGTTGCTCTTCTTTGGATATGGCGGTACTTGAGAGAGACCAAAGAAGAGCAACGAAACTGGTAAGAGGGCTGGAACACTGCCCATACGCCGAGAGGGTGGATAGGCTGGGGCTCTTCTCTCTGGAAAAAAGGAGGCTCAGGGGAGATATGATAGAGACCTTCAGGATCATGAGGGGCATAGAGAGGGTGGATAAGGACAGATTCTTCAGACTGAATGGGACAACAGGTACGAGGGGGCATTCGGAGAAACTGAAGGGAGATAGGTTCAAAACAAATGCAAGGAAGTTTTTTTTCACCCAAAGGGTCGTGGACACCTGGAATGCGCTACCGGAGGAAGTGATCAGGCAGAGTACGGTACAGGGATTCAAACAGGGATTGGACGGATTCCTGAGGGATAAAGGGATCGTGGGATACTGAGAGAGGTGCTGGGATGTAACACAGGTATAGAAAGCTAACCAGGAAATAAGTATAGAAACCCAACCAGGTCGTGCATGTGCAAGACCGGAGGGTTAGGACTTCGATGGGAAGATAGGACTCAATGGGAAATCAAGGTGGCAAGGGGGCCCCTTCTAGTGATTCAGACAGGTCGTGACCTGTTTGGGCCACCGCGGGAGCGGACTGCTGGGCAGGATGGACCTATGGTCTGACCCGGCGGATGCACTGCTTATGTTCTTATGAATCTTTTCACACCCATCGCATGAGCGTTTTTTCCATCCATTCCTGTTGGTTCCCTGAGGCAGGATCGAAACGTGCAAGTCGGAACCTGCTAGCTGCAAGTTAAGTTTGCTAAGTCTTTCCCAAAGCTTGTTTTGACGTATGCCCAGTAAACAATTTGTTCAACTCCAGTGGTTTTTCACAACATAAAAATGTGTATGAGAAGATATAATGTTTTGTCTACTCTCCATGCGATGATTGGGCTGTGAGGTGGTTTTTTTCTGGGGTTCGCCCCAGTTTTCCCCTCCATGATTCTGAGCAAGTTTTTGTAAACTCAGTTATATCATTCATATAGTTTTTTGATAAGGTCTATAGAGTGATATTTCTTTATTACAGCTTCTGTCGCACGGCAAAAGCCTCAAAGCTCTTTATATCTCTATGGGCTTTGGGGCAGTTACCACAGCGGCAGAAGTTAGCACAGCTTTGTAAAGTGAGTGGATAATTTGTATATGATAATATCAGTTTCATAGGACATAGAAAATTACTAATGAACAAGTATCAGCTCCTGATTCCTTTCTATTTCTTCCAAAGGGAAAGCAAGGGTACTTGGATATTTTATAGTCCAATCATTTTTATTATAATTTTTTTTTTTACCATTGATAACACAATAATATAAACACAGAAAAGTACCTCCTCCCACACACAGGCATTAAGTTTAAAACAACATAATGCAAAGTTACCCAAGAAACAACAAAAAACTGAAATCCATACAGTTTAACAAGGACATCGACGTCTCCCTAATTTAGATGAGACCCCTCTTTATTCACATCCCAAGGAGTTTACCTTTTTACCAAAACGCTCACATTTTATCAGTACCACAGATGAAAAATACTTTTAGATTCAAACAATTTTAATTGATGCATACAATATCAAAAACAACATAGGAGTATCACATTATGTATAATACAACAATGTATTAAATAATCTATATATATAAAATCGGAGGTATGTATGTGTGTATGTGTGTGTGAATGTTACCCCTTTACTCATCAAATCTCACTGGCTTCCAATCTCTCACCGAATCACTTTTAAAACTTTATTCCTAGTTTATAAAACTTTAATTTCAAACGAACCCCTCTTCATATCAAAAATGATAGTCCCATATAATCCTCCGCGATCCTTAAGATCATCTTTATCTAACCAGCTTTCAGTCCCTTCATTAAGAATAATTGGCACTAGACGTAAAGATATGTTTTCAGTGGTGGCCCCCTCATTGTGGAACTCTCTCCCAAACTTTATTAAAAATGAAAAAGATCTTATCTCTTTTAAAAAATTGTTAAAAACTTACTTGTTTCAAGATGCATTTGACTTATGAAATGATCTTTTTTTATAATCTCATATGTTTTTAAGATTCTCTTTTCCTGTTTTTTTTCGAATTATACCTATTGTATTCTCCCCTCCATGTAAATTTTAACAAATAATGCCATTGTAACTTTCCCCTTCCTTCCTTTTCAATCATGTTTGTCCAATTTGTCTTGTCAATTGTCTAACTTAGTACAATTTTATGTATTACCACAATCTGCTGGTTTTTAATTGTACATCGCTTAGAAATTTGTAATAAGCGATACATCAAATGTAAATAAACTTGAAACTTGAAACTTGTATGTGCCGCGATCACGCAAAAACGGCTTGACCGATTTGAACAAAACTTGGTATGCAGATTCCTCACTACCTGGGATGATATGTTCTGGGGGTCTCGCAGCCCACCTGCACACGTGGGCGGAGTTACAAACATAAAATCAGATTTCACCCATTCATGTCAATGGAAAAAATGTAAAAAGCTGCCTTTCTCCCTGTAATTCAAAAACGGCTTGACCGATTTGAACGAAACTTGGTATGCAGATCCCTCACTACCTGGGGTGATATGTTCTGGGGGTCTCGCGGCCCACCTGCACACGTGGGCGGAGCTACAAACAGTAAATCAGATTTCACCCATTCATGTCAATGGAAAAAATGTAAAAAGCTGCCATTCTCACTGTAATTCAAAAACGGCTTGACCGATTTGAACGAAACTTGGTATGCAGATCCCTCACTACCTGGGGTGATATGTTCTGGGGGTCTCGCGGCCCACCTGCACACGTGGGCGGAGCTACAAACAGAAAATCATATGTCACCCATTCATGTCAATGGAAAAAATGTAAAAAGCTGCCATTCTCACAGTAATTCAAAAACGGCTTGACCGATTTGAACGAAACTTGGTATGCAGATCCCTCACTACCTGGGGTGCTATGTTCTGATGTTCTGGGGGTCTCGCGGCCCTCCTGCACACGTGGCCGGAGCTACAAACAGAAAATCAGATTTCACCCATTCATGTCAATGGAAAAAATGTAAGAAGCTGCCTTTCTCCCTGTAATTCAAAAACGGCTTGACCGATTTGAACGAAACTTGGTATGCAGATCCCTCACTACCTGGGGTGATATGTTCTGGGGGTCTCGCGGCCCACCTGCACACGTGGGCGGAGCTACAAACAGTAAATCAAATTTCACCCATTCATGTCAATGGAAAAAATGTAAAAAGCTGCCATTCTCACTGTAATTCAAAAACGGCTTGACCGATTTGAACGAAACTTGGTACGCAGATCCCTCACTACCTGGGGTGATATGTTCTGGGGGTCTCGCGGCCCACCTGCACACGTGGGCGGAGCTACAAACAGAAAATCATATGTCACCCATTCATGTCAATGGAAAAAATGTAAAAAGCTGCCATTCTCACAGTAATTCAAAAACGGCTTGACCGATTTGAACGAAACTTGGTATGCAGATCCCTCACTACCTGGGGTGATATGTTCTGGGGGTCTCGCGGCCCACCTGCACACGTGGGCGGAGCTACAAACAGAAAATCAGATTTTACCCATTCATGTCAATGGAAAAAATGTAAGAAGCTGCCTTTCTCCATGTAATTCAAAAACGGCTTGACCGATTTGAACGAAACTTGGTATGCAGATCCCTCACTACCTGGGGTGATATGTTCTGGGGGTCTCGCGGCCCACCTGCACACGTGGGCGGAGCTACAAACAGAAAATCATATGTCACCCATTCATGTCAATGGAAAAAATGTAAAAAGCTGCCATTCTCACAGTAATTCAAAAACGGCTTGACCGATTTGAACGAAACTTGGTATGCAGATCCCTCACTACCTAGGGTGATATGTTCTGGGGGTCTCGCGGCCCACCTGCACACGTGGGCGGAGCTACAAACAGAAAATCATATGTCACCCATTCATGTCAATGGAAAAAATGTAAAAAGCTGCCATTCTCACAGTAATTCAAAAACGGCTTGACCGATTTGAACGAAACTTGGTATGCAGATCCCTCACTACCTGGGGTGATATGTTCTGGGGGTCTCGCGGCCCACCTGCACACGTGGGCGGAGCTACAAACAGAAAATCAGATTTCACCCATTCATGTCAATGGAAAAAATGTAAAAAGCTGCCATTCTCACTGTAATTCAAAAACGGCTTGACCGATTTGAACGAAACTTGGTATGCAGATCCCTCACTACCTGGGGTGATATGTTCTGGGGGTCTCGCGGCCCACCTGCACACGTGGGCGGAGCTACAAACAGAAAATCATATGTCACCCATTCATGTCAATGGAAAAAATGTAAAAAGCTGCCATTCTCACAGTAATTCAAAAACGGCTTGACCGATTTGAACGAAACTTGGTATGCAGATCCCTCACTACCTGGGGTGATATGTTCTGGGGGTCTCGCGGCCCACCTGCACACGTGGGCGGAGCTACAAACAGAAAATCAGATTTCACCCATTCATGTCAATGGAAAAAATGTAAGAAGCTGCCTTTCTCCATGTAATTCAAAAACGGCTTGACCGATTTGAACGAAACTTGGTATGCAGATCCCTCACTACCTGGGGTGATATGTTCTGGGGGTCTCGCGGCCCACCTGCACACGTGGGCGGAGCTACAATCAGAAAATCATATGTCACCCATTCATGTCAATGGAAAAAATGTAAAAAGCTGCCATTCTCACAGTAATTCAAAAACGGCTTGACCGATTTGAACGAAACTTGGTATGCAGATCCCTCACTACCTAGGGTGATATGTTCTGGGGGTCTCGCGGCCCACCTGCACACGTGGGCGGAGCTACAAACAGAAAATCAGATTTCACCCATTCATGTCAATGGAAAAAATGTAAGAAGCTGCCTTTCTCCCTGTAATTCAAAAACGGCTTGACCGATTTGAACGAAACTTGGTATGCAGATCCCTCACTACCTGGGGTGATATGTTCTGGGGGTCTCGCGGCCCACCTGCACACGTGGGCGGAGCTACAAACAGTAAATCAGATTTCACCTATTCATGTTAATGGAAAAAATGTAAAAATTATAAGAAGATGAATAGACAAAATAGACAGTGAATTTGGAGCTATCCAAGCAGGATGTCATATCTCTATATTGATCAATCTAAGGTAGGTTTAAAAGATGCAAAAATAAGAGGAGTTAGACCGTTGGATCCATCGCCAGGGCGCCGCCAGCTACTGTCTCAGGTATAGAATCTATAAATTGTTGAGCAGTTATTGTGTCTGTGAAGGTGTGTGATTTCCCATCATGCCAAATGCGTAGGGATGCAGGATATATAAGTGTAAATCGCACTCCTCGATGATGAAGTATGGAGCATAGTGGTGCCATCGCCTTACGAAGGGAGGATACATGTAAAGAGTAGTCATTGAATAGTAGCAATTTTTGTCCTTTATATTCAAGCCGGCCAGATTTCCGAAAAGCTTGCATGATAAGCTCCTTTTCTTTCCAGTTGATGTATCTAGCAATTGTTGTTCGCGGGTGGTTGTTATCACTTGTACGTTGGCCCAAACGGTGTACCCGTTCGCATAAAAAACCAGTCGTTGGGGTCACCAGGCCAAGTTGCTTTGGTAGCCAAACTTGGAAGAAGTGATAGAGGTCTTGGTCTGCTTGGAGCTCAGGTAGCCCCACTACTCGTATATTATTACAACGCTGACGATTCTCCTGAGCATCTAAACGTTCTGTCAGTGCTGTCACCTGGGTCTGAAAAACTAATCACACTCTCCCGTTCATGTAGTACTGCATCCTCATTTTCAGATATCCTCTGTTCTACTGCTGTAATACGGCCAGCCTGTGTTTCAAAGCGGTCATTAATGCAGTCAACTGCTGATTGTAATTTATGAAGTTTATCTTCCAAGGATTTAGTGACCATTTTTGAAATTTCCTGTGCCCATTCACTCCAGTGTATCGAGGTTGGAGTGGGAATTGGTGACGCCGCCATTTTGAGCATGGAGTAGTCAATTTTGTGTTTCGGCGTTTTCGCCGATTTTACTGGCATGACGGGTTGTTGCGCACTAAAAGAGGGCTCACTTACCAACAACCGTCGACAGGGACCCCAGTTGTGGCGATCTGATTTGTTTTGTTTATTAGGCAGACGAGTTCAATAACTCCGAGATATTCGGTTTCAGATACAAATTAAAGTTCTTTGCATCAAGTTCTCTCCGATTGTATAAAAATATAAGATATAAAAGCACGGTTTAATTTAAAACTAGGTGCGGGTGTAAGGAGCCGTTACACCATATGTGTAATCACCGCGGCAATCAGGCCACGCCCCATTTTTTTTTTTTTTCTTCCCTTCCCTTTCCTTCTTTCTTCCCTTTCTTCTTCCCCCTCGACGACCAGGAGTGGGCTGAGAAAAGAAAAAAAAAAAAAAAAAAAGTAGCACTCGAATGAGCTGAGGAGAGCAAGGCTCCTAAATGAGCAGTGCAGGATAAATCTCTCTTGCTTGAGGGGTGGAGGAAGGAGGGACTGTGTCGAAAGTGGCTGTTGGGGGCGGGGCAAACCGCCGATCTCGGGCTCCTTCGGTGCAGTGAAGGGGGATGCCTCGATCTTCCTTCCCCTTCACTGTGCTGGATTTTGACGCTGGGTCTTGTATTTCAGAGCCCTTAAGAGGGCTGCAAAGGCAGACTTGTGCCGAAAGTGGCTGTTGGGGGCGGGGCAAACCGCCGATCTCGGGCTCCTCCGGTGCAGTGAAGGGGGATGCCTCGATCTTCCTTCCCCTTCACTGTGCTGGATTTTGACGCTGGGTCTTGTATTTCAGAGCCCTTAAGAGGGCTGCAAAGGCAGACTTGTGTATATACTATGTCATATATTCTGCTAAATCAAGCACACTAATCTCAAATTTTCTATTATTGAATAGGTGTGGAATTTACTAGTTGTTCCATATGTGTTATTATTCCGTGGTCACAGGATCACATTTAAAATGTTTTAAAATATGTAGAATAGTGTGGTCCATTCTTTTTCTGACCATATACTATGCTGATATTATTGATTTCTTTTCTTTTACTTTCACACTTTTTTTTATCTCTCTTCTTCTTAGACAGGAGTGTCTGCCCGAGCTTACAATTATATCAGTTATTTTTCTGGACAGAGGAGATATAATCTATGATTCAACAATATATATCATATATTATGGCTGATTTACATGTTTTTTCCTTTAATGTGAATGGTCTTAACCATCCCATTAAAAGGAAAAAGATAGCTAATTATGTATCCAATAAACATCCTGATATAATTTATTTGCAGGAAACCCACCTCCTACCCGCTGCTGCCTCGAAATTTCAACTAAAGGGATTTTCAACTCACTTATATTCCCCTGCAACTCATCAAAAGAAAAATGGTGTGTCAATATTTCTCAATGATAAACTATTTCCCGTTATTCACAATTTTAAAATAGACACTGAAGGAAGATGGTGTCTAGTACATGCTGCGATACACTCAACTAATTTTATTTTTCTTAATATATACGGCCCGGTCAAAGACCACCCAAACTTTTTCAAAGAGCTTCAGCTGGCGATAGTTGAATTTGATACTTGTTCTCTGATATTGGGAGGGGACTTTAATCAAATTTAAGATCTATATATTGACAGATCTTCTTCTTGTAAACCCTCCAAATCCAAGTCTTTCACAGCTCTTCATGCTTTAAAGGACGCCTTTTCTCTTGTGGATCCTTGGCGCTTGCTTTACCCGAAAGGTAGAGAATACACACATTTTTCACCTCCACATAATACATACTCAAGAATTGATTATTTTCTCTTATCCCCTTCTCTTATTCAAGATCTCACCAATACCATTATATATCCAATCTCTCTCACTGATCATGCTGCCATCTCTTTATATATATCCATCTCAGCCCCACATAAGGAATCCCCCTCATGGCGGCTAAACAACGCCTTACTGCTAGACGAGGAAATTATTGAAAAAATCAATTCTTTCACTGTGGAGTTTTTTGAAAATAATTCTAAAGATCCTGAAATTTGCCCTTCCATTGTCTGGGAAGCATACAAAGTAACCCTTAGAGGTGAATTGATTAAAATTGCCTCTTGGAAAAAGAAACAGTCCATGAGAAAGGAAAAAGATTTAGAAAACTCCATCAAAACCTTAGAATTACAACATATGTCTAATCACATACATGACCCAAATACTTTCCAACGTATTCAAAATCTTAAATATGAATATAATACTTTAGTTTCATATATAGCTAGGCGTGATATTTTTATCTCTAACTCTGGTCATTACATGGGAGATAATATAATGGGTCGTCCTTTGGCCAGATACCTTAAAAATAAATCTAAAAGACTACATATAACAGCTATTCAGAATCCATCAGGTCAATTAGTCAAAACCAGATCTCTAATTTCCTCTCAATTTGAAAAATTCTATACTTCTTTATACCAATCCGAATCTACCACTCCTGAAGCAGATATAGACTCATTTCTTACCTCCTTAACTCATCCGACCATTCCAGAATCTGTTAAATTGGAACTTGATTCTCCAATAACTATATTAGAAATTGAAACTGCCATATCTTCCTTACCTGCTGGGAAAGCCCCTGGCCCAGACGGCTTCACGAACGAATTCTTTAAGCAATTTCGCACCCTACTAGCTCCTCATCTCCTTAAATATTATGACTTCCTCCACTCCACTCCGGACAAGCAATTCAATTTCACCGAGGCCACCATTGTAGTAATCCCTAAACCTGACAGAGATGACACTTTAGTTAAAAACTTTCGCCCCATCTCTCTCCTCAATTTAATAATAATAATAATAATAATAATATTTTATTTTGTATACCGCCATACCCAGGGAGTTCAAGGCGGTTCACAACAGGTAGATGAATTACATACAGTGCGATTCGAAAAAAGAAGAACATAACAAGGCAATCGTGGGGACGAACTCGTTTACATAAACGATTTAGGAGGGGGAAGGGCTAAATACGGGATACATACAGTGTGCTGCAGTAGGATACAATACGGGATACATACAGAGTGCTGCAGTAGGATACAATAGAGTTTAAGAGAGGAAATTAGATACAAGATAATGGCAAAATTACTTGCATTAAGACTTACCAAAATAATCCCATTGCTTATACATAAAGATCAAACAGGGTTCATTAAACAAAGATATATAGGAGACAACCTGCGCCATATATTAACGCTCATGCTAAAACAATGTCAGACCCTGTAATAGGCCTAGCTATTGATGCTGAAAAAGCCTTTGACCGAGTGGAGTGGCCTTTCCTTTTCCATGTCCTGAAGTGGTATAATTTTGGCCCATTTTTTACAAACTGGATAAAAACGCTATATCATCAACCCACAGCTCGTATTAGGATTAACAATTCTTTATCCAATAAATTTCCCCTCCATAGAGGTACTCGACAAGGCTGTCCTCTCTCACCATTGCTATTTAATTTAGTGTTAGAGCCACTCCTTTCAGCTATACGACAAAGTCCCTCAATTAAAGGTATTCCCTCCTCTGATCGAGATTTCAAATTAGCAGCTTATGCTGATGATGTTTTACTTTTTCTGAGAGACCCTTTACTCTCCCTTCCCAATCTTATTCATATTATCACTCAATACTCCCTCCTTTCCGGATACTCTGTTAATTGGGAGAAATCAGAGATCTTCCCTCTAAATGATAATATACTTCCATCAGATTTGGCGCATTTTCCTTTCTCATGGTCACATGAAGCTGTGAAATACTTGGGGATTTTAATACATAAAGATTCAGTTCATGCTCAAGATCTTAATATATCTAAAGTCAAAAATCTAGTTCTAAACATTACATCTCGATGGACTCCACTCTTTTTATCCTGGTGGGGTAGAATTGCATCCATCAAAATGACTCTGGCCCCTCAAATTAATTATATCCTTTCTATGCTCCCTCTGTTATGCCGGAAATCATTATTTAATTGGCTAAATATGAAAATATCTGAATTCATTTGGAACAAGAAAAAACCTCGAATTGCTCTCGCCAAACTGAAAGCCTCTAAGATCAACGGTGGTCTCAACTTTCCTGATTTCTATCACTATTATATTGCTTCATTAGCCAAATATGGAGCTTACTGGCTCACTAACTCCTCCACTCAAAATCTTCCCACTCAAGATCTTCCTGCCTGGTTTGAAATGGAATGTTTTTTATGTACGCCTTTACACATCTCATGCTTACTAACGGTGTCAATACCAAGGCACTTAAAGAGATACTCTTTATTGGGTGCAACGCAGCATGCTCTTTATCTTATAGATACATTGACTGAAATCTCAGTTAATGTTAGTCCACTCATGTCCCTTTGGAACAATCCCAAAATTCAAAATCACGACAAATCTCTATCATGGAAAAGGTGGCAGCGGGCAGGTATATGGTTTGTCCATCAATTGTCTACCCTCAACTCGTTAATTCCATTCGATATACTGTGCTCTACATACTCGCTGCCTCCTTCTACTTATTCACAATGGCGTTCTCTCACTGGAGTGTTGCCTTCTTTGCATATACGATTTGACTATATGACTTCCAAAAATACTATTTACAACTGGTCTTCTCTGTCTCTATTAAAAGGCAAGGCGATATCATCCTTCTACAGTATTTTAAGAGATCACTCCTTCACTTTTTCACCTCACTCTATGAAGCACTGGGACGCTATACTTACCACTCCGCTTTCTGACATTGATTGGGAGCTTTTCTGGTCATCAACAAATCGCCCGCTTTTATCTTCTAGAGTATCACAATCAATGTACTTTCTTATGTGGCAGGCAATATGGACCCCACTTCGCATGTGGAAAGCTAACTTAAAGCTAGACTCTGTTTGCTGGAACTGTTTGAAAGAGGAAGGAACTCTTGATCATATGTTATTTCATTGTACTCTAGTCCGCTCTTTTTGGACCTATGTCTGGAACACCATACAATCTATTACTAACTGCTCAGAAGAAATCTCTATAGACATTGTAATCCTTCGCTCTCAACACCCATGTTTCACACAATCAAATTGTCCACCTAAACTCATTGATACCATGTTGGTGACTGCTCTCATGCACATTCTAAAAAATTGGAAATCACCCTCGCTATTAGATTATACCTTTTGGTGGAACTCTCTGAGTATGTATCATAGATTTGAATCCTATGCATATGAGAAGAGAGTTACATTCCGAACCTGCATGAACTTGAAATACAACAAATCTCCATGGTCATTCTTAGACTCCTATGTACGCTCATCTTCTTAGAAACTCCTGTTATCCTTTTCTTCTCCTCTCTTCTCTCTTTCATTTTTCTTTCCTTTTTCTTTACTGCTCTCTCTCATCTTTATCTTATATATCCCTTACATACATTTTTAATAATTGGAGCCTTTGCTCCTATACAGTTAAACATAGATTTATATATTTTATATACAGAAAGCTTTATTTTGTTTCTATGTACTTTAAATGATTCTTGTATCCTTTAAAATACTTAATAAAAATTATTGAACTGAAAAAAAAAAGGGAAAAATGTAAAAAGCTGCCATTCTCACTGTAATTCAAAAACGGCTTGACCGATTTGAACGAAACTTGGTATGCAGATCCCTCACTACCTGGGGTGATATGTTCTGGGGGTCTCGCGGCCCACCTGCACACGTGGGCGGAGCTACAAATAGAAAATCATATGTCACCCATTCATGTCAATGGAAAAAATGTAAAAAGCTGCCATTCTCACAGTAATTCAAAAACGGCTTGACCGATTTGAACGAAACTTGGTATGCAGATCCCTCACTACCTGGGGTGCTATGTTCTGGGGGTCTCGCGGCCCTCCTGCACACGTGGGCGGAGCTACAAACAGAAAATCAGATTTCACCCATTCATGTCAATGGAAAAAATGTAAGAAGCTGCCTTTCTCCCTGTAATTCAAAAACGGCTTGACCGATTTGAACGAAACTTGGTATGCAGATCCCTCACTACCTGGGGTGATATGTTCTCGGGGTCTCGCGGCCCACCTGCACACGTGGGCGGAGCTACAAACAGAAAATCGGATTTCACCCATTCAAATCAATGGAAAAAATGTAAAAAGCTGTGGGACCGATTTGAACGAAAATTGGTATGCAGATCCCTCACTACCGGGGGTGATATGTTCTGGGGGTCTCGCGACCCACCTGCACACGTGGGCGGAGCTACAAACAGAAAATCAGATTTCACCCATTCAAGTCAATGGAAAAAATGTAAGAAGCTGTGGGACCGATTTGAACGAAATTTGGTATGCAGATCCCTCACTACCTGGGGTGATATGTTCTGGGGGTCTCGCGGCCCACCTGCACATGTGGGCGGAGCTACAAACAGAAAATCATAATTCACCCATTCAAGTCAATGGAAAAAATGTAAAAAGCTGTGGGACCGCTTTGAACGAAACTTGGTATGCAGATCCCTCACTACCTGGGGTGATATGTTCTGGGGGTCTCGCGGCCCACCTGCACACGTGGGCAGAGCTACAAACAGAAAATCATATTTCACCCATTCAAGTCAATGGAAAAAATGTAAGAAGCTGTGGGACCGATTTGAACGAAACTTGGTATGCAGATCCCTCACTACCTGGGGTGATATGTTCTGGGGGTCTCGTGGCCCACCTGCACACGTGGGAAGGGTGGGTTCACCCAAGAATGTATATGTTCTTGCTCTTGGAGGTGAAACTAAAAATGTTGTTTATAATCAATTTTTGTGTTAGTTGAATTGTATTCATTTTGTCAAATATTTCACATTATACTTTGAATATTTTACTTTTTATAAAGCTGTAACAAAATTATTTCATTCACCACTATAAAGTATCTTTATTTAAATCAATTTACAGTGTTATTGCTATAATTAAATACCCGTGCAACACCGGGGCATCAGCTAGTATAAAATAAGAAGCATAAATACCCTCCATCTCCCCACACAAAACCCTCCCTCCCCCCCCATTGGAATTCTCTAATTCACCTCACTATTACACATCAATACACTCTAGGAAACCCATCTTAAAACCGCACTACGGCCCTTAGGATGCAAGGTTTGTAAGTAAGGTTCCCATATATTCATAAACATCAACTTTCGCCTTCCAGCATCTCTTGCCTCCCAGATGGCCAACTGATGTAATTGGTTTCGCCAATGCCAAAACTTTGGGGGGTCAGGGACCGAAAAGCGTACCTTCTGAAATATAAAATTACTGGTTATAAGTCATGAGAAATGCAATATTTGAAAAAAGAATTGTAGTGGTTGCTGGTTGCAAACCACCCTTCCAGATAATGCTGCAGTTATCTCTGGTAAAGGGAAAAACATTTAGGCCCCAATTCTATAAAGGGCGCCTAAGTCATACCTAAAGTTAGGCGTGCTTTAGGTGTCCAATCTAAGTGGTTAATGAGCCAATTAAGGGTCTTAACAAGTGATATTTGGTGCTTAGGTGTCCAAAGGACATAGACGCTACTTTGTAGACGTAGCCACAATTTCATGTTTAAAACTCGAGCCTAACTCAATAGGCTTGGGTGTGGAATGGGCATGGTTTGAGCAATGACTCAATTTGGGCGTCCTTCAATTCATTTACATAATACTGAGTGACCTAGGGCGTCCATATCATGCCTATATTGTAAGCGAATGAAAACCAGGTCTACTTTTGAGCTTAGTTTAGTCTTCAAATAAATCTGAGTTCTATGGACGGAACTTAGGCACTCTTTGGATGTTCTTAATGCGATCTGCTAAATAGCTCTCTGGGATTTATTTTTGCTTTATTAAGCTCAAAATACATTTAATAAAGCACCTAACTTTAGACGCGTTTTACAGAATCAGGGTCTTAGGATTCAGCTGAACTCAGATGTTAATGTTATTACTTGTGGCCCTTGATTGTGAACCATTGATTCTCTGCGATGGTGTACTCACCTCAGAAGGAAAATCCCAGTTTAGCTGAATCAATCTCAAACACAAAAACCATACAGATTTGAGCTGTTTCTAACAATTCAACAGTTTCTGGTTTTTTAATCACAGCTGTAGAACAGAAACAAGTTACCCTCACCTTGCAAAAATAACTACAAATTTCAGGGAACATACAGAAGGCAAAAGTATTATGGTGTACCCCACTAAGGGGACACAGTGTTAGCAATGTTTTTTAAAGTCACAGCTCAGGATAAACAGTTGATATTCATTACAATTAGTTAATGGGACCAGTAGTACTTTAGCAATTCTGATCTATTCCTTTTGCATTTGTTCTCAATATGTATACTTTAGAGGAAAGGCGGGAGTGGGGAGATATGATAGAGATGTTTAAATACCTATGTGGCGTAAATGCATATGAGTTGAGTCTCTTTTATTTGAAAGGAAGCTCTGGAATGAGAGGGCATAGGATGAAGTTAAGAGGTGATGGGCTTAGGAGTAATCACAGGAAATATTTTTTTACAGAAAGGGTAGTAGATGCGTGGAACAGTCTCCTGGAAGAAATGGTGAAGACAGTGACTGTGTCGCATTCAAGAAAGCATGGGATAGGCATGTGGGATCTCTTAGAAACAGGATGAGATAATGGTTACTGCAGATGGGCAGACTGGATGGGCCATTTGGCCTTTATTTGCCATCATGTTTCTATGTCTTTCTGCCTTTCTGGCTAGCTCTTCTACCAGCATTCAAAAAGCAAGCTGAAATGTGAGAGCAGGTACTTCATTTATCTTATGAGTTACAGAAAATACCTAGTCTTACATTCAGACTTATTCCTGGTGCTATCATCACAGCTAGCTGAAGACATGCAGAGCTGTGAAAGCCAAGGAGCAAGCCAAACATCTCACTCCATTCCAGCAGCCATTCAAAGATATTGTATGTTTCATTATGATTTTTACTCATTATTTTTATCTCTTAGAACCCCTGTAAATTCGTTCCAAGCTGTCAAATCTGTGAAATTGCACATTACTGATAAAATATATTTTTTCCCTGTTAAATTCAATTTCTAAAGCTTTTTCTCTGTGTGAGTGATACAGCTGTTCCTGCTCAGACATGTTTTTGCAGCAAATTAGTTTTCAAGATTAGAGTAAAAATTGCAATGTCAGGTATAGTCTCTCCTGAACTGATGTAGTCTCTAATACATAAACAGTTATGAGAATTTTGATGCCAGTGATAGTCAAACTGCTTAGGGTAAGTGAAGTATCATTTCACAACAACAGAAATTTGTTAGTTCAGGTTTATAGAGCCAAAAGAGGAAAGATCTAATAAGGGACTGAGGCCTGGATTCTAAAACTGTTGCCATTAGGAAAGCGCCATAGGTGTTCTACTAGTGCCTAACTTAATTGTTTTAATTGGCTATTGATGGTGTGGTGATTGACCATGCCATTAAAAACCAATTAAAAGCACCTCTACGCAGATGCTTAGCGGTGCTGAATGCCAAACGAGACATGGTTATGGATGGGGTTGGCGTTTGGTGCCCCTAAGCATGATTCTCTGTCGAAGGTAGGTGCTGGAAATGTAGGCCTGTAAAGCCCTGGCCTATATTTCTGGCGCCTACCTTCAACACAGGACGCAATTCAGAAAACAGCACCATATTCAGAGGGATATGCGACCGATGCCAGTTTTTTCAAATGCCTGATGATTACAGCGTTGCTTCCAGAATTTGGGCCTGAATGCATACAGATGTCTGGGTTAATAGTCAGAAGCCGCCAAACATGTAAGAAACTTGTCCGTGAATTTTCAAATTTACTTACTGCTGTGCTGTTGAAAATCCTTATCCAGATAGTGCTGGAGTAGAAAATGATCATTTTGTTCAGCTACTTTGAGAGATATAGTTAGTCATGTGGATTAGTCATGTGGGTAAGTTATCAATGGGGGCCACATACACAAGTTATAAAATACTAAGCTCCAACCTAGGGAAGGACTGGAGGTGCAAAAAACTATTTATTTCAACGAAACAAAACATATAGATAATTTGCCAAAGTTTACCCTGTATCACTTGCTAATCACAGCTATAAGAATGTAAAGGAAAAAGCCTCAGATGTCATATAGGGGTACCAAACAAGGATGTCCTCTATCTCCTTACCTCTTCAATTTAGCGCTTGAACCGCTTCACTTTTGGTGCCAATCTGAACTATTACAGTACAGATGTGAAATACTAACCTCTATGTCTTCTCCTCTGAGCACTAAAACTAAGCAGAAATGGGCCGCCTTTAAGACTTACTTGCATTCTATGTAATGATATATTTCCGCATTGTCTTGTTAGTAGCTTTATTTTGTTGTATATTTTTTTATCTTAATTTTCTTTCTTTGGCCTTCTGGGGAATAATCTTCTTCTCCTTCTTCATCCTCTCCTCTTTTTTTGGTATCTGTCTTATGTTCTCTTGTTTCTTTAATCTTCCTCCTTATTTTGTCCCCTCTTTATTTGTCTCTCTTCTTATTGTTCCTATACAACGTTTGTATCAGATGGTTTGGAGAGTTCATTTATGATGTTTGAGGTTAATGTTCTATATTATCATTCCTCCGTCCATATTGTTGTTACGTTTTTCTCATGCTTTTGTTTTTGTATTTTGACAAAATTTTCAATAAAATCTCATGGAAAAAAAGAAAAACATACAGGCCAGATAATTTGCCAAAGTTTACCCTGAATCACTCGCTAATCACAGCTATAAGAATGTGAAGAGTAAAGCTGGACGTTTGGTAACCCTAGAATGGATCCCTTGATGATGGTCAGCATTTTGCGGCCATAAAACGCTTCTTCAGGGCTTATGGGATCATCACCCAGGAAGAACAGCCTTGTGATTATTATTTAGAGTTATTGATCTGAAGTGTGTTTTTTTTTATTTTAAATTACATACTGTATGGTGATGTTTTATTTTGTTCTGTTTAAGTTTGTTCAAGTGTTATCATGTATGTAATAGTGTTATCCATATAAGAGGTTTGATATGAGGGCTATAAATGTTTTAAATCAATCAATCTTCAAAACAAATATAAAAGTCTCAGCGGGACTGTTAAAATTCTTAAAGGACTTTTAAATACAATCCTCTAATTGCCAACAATGTACCGGGAGACTAAGGAACACTCAATAACTAATAATTAATCTCGCTGGAGCAATGTTCATTGTAGCAGGAACCAATGTACTACACATCGACGATGGCCAGCGTTTCACTTCAAAAAGGCTGCCTCAGGACGTATAAGTGGTTAATCCTATGAAATAAGCAAAAATCTAAATATCCACATTACTTAACTTTTGTAGAAAGTCTTCTATCTCCTTTTTCTAAGAGCAATGAGCCCCAACGTACTTTTGTAGAAGCTCCGGGTTTGAAAACATGGCGGCTTCTCAAACACAGGAAGGAGATAGAAGACTTTCTACAAAAGTTAAGTAATGTGGATATTTAGATTTTTTGCTTATTTCATAAGATTAACCACTTATACGTCCTGAGGCAGCTTTTTTGAAGCAAAACACTTGCCATCGTCGATATGTGGTACATTGGTTCCTGCTACAATGAACATTGTTCCAGCGAGATTAATTATTAGTTATTGAGTGTTCCTTAGTCTCCCGGTACATTGTTGGCAATTAGAGGATTGTATTGCATTGCATAAGGCTTTTACTTAGTATAATATTACGCGAGGAGGTTTTTTTATGCTAGTGATTATATCTATCCCGTTAAAGCCTCCTGTTTATCTGCAACTTCACCAAGTGGTCTGGATGGAGGAGGGGATATGAGGCTTTTTCCTACCTCGTGGTAATTTTCACAGTAATGACCCTTAAAGCAGATGCTTGATAATCTCCACTTGCCCCAATCCTAGGGATTCAAGGTATATTTGTGATTAGCTCTGTAGGTTTTACATGGTTTTTGTGTCTGCTGTGCTGTAAACTTTTTGAGAGTGTGGTTTGACATAATTATAGAATAGCAGGTAAGTGCCCTACTGACATTTACACACATAAGAGCATACTTAGCCATGCAGATTACTGTATGCTATAAACACAGTGACATAGGGAGGGGCGTGGCACCCCTCTCCGCCCTCTTCCATGCCCCCCTGTTGTGTACATGCACCCACTAAATGGGGATCTGATGCGAATTCAGCATTTCGCTTGATATGCTGTTTCAAGGATTATTCCCCATTTAAGAAAGACCACCATTATCTCCGTGTCTATCTCACAGAGATAATGGTGTACTTTCTTAAATGGGGAATGATCCTTGAAACAGCATATCAAGCGAAATGCTGAATTCGCATCGGAATTCCATTCAGTGTATCCAACTAAGATGAGATAAGTTTTTCACTAAAGTTTAACTTAATTTATATATTTATTTAAATTATACGCAAGAATTGAAACAAAATGAGTTCTATTGGCCAATGAGGAGGCTGGCTACTGTCATACTCGAGTATTACATGAAATAGGGCACTCAGGTGTAGCCGCTGAAGCCATAGAAAGTTTGATGAAATAATTCTACTCTGATTCAAAAGATGAGGAAGCATTATTTGATAAAATAGATATCTATGAGTTTTTACAAGTATGAAATTTCTGCAGACGTGAAATAATATGGAATATAATTAAATACAATAGAGTGTGGCACGACTGTTTAAACATAAGCATGCGAAAAGCACTCAAATTAAGGTAATCTGATGTGGATTGAGGGGATTTATTTTGATAATTATCTTCTTCATATCTTCATAAAGTTTGTGTTTCAGCTGCTACTTTCAATTAATTATTGGTGCATACAAGTTTAGGAGTCAACATTCAAAGCAATTTAACCAGCCAGGGAGTCTCCTGGCTGCTTAATTTTCCTATGTGGGATTTTCCACTGATCAGTGGCATTTAACTGGTTAGTGTCACTGAATTATCAACAATGACTGCTAAGCTGAAAGTCGACTATTTTGTGGGTAGTCTAAGGGCAGAGTTGGTACTTATGCAGTTAATGGTCAATAGAAAGGACGAAAGCTGTTGAATCAATGATCTTGATGCAAAATATTTTATTCAAAAGGCTTCACATACACAGTACTTTCAATGCCTGACAGCATATTAAATTTTGTGATTTACAACTTATCAGACCCCAGAAGGAGGTCTCCTGCGACCGAAACACGGATCGTGTCGGGTCCACACCACAATATTCTTACTATGTACTTTGGGTTTGGTTGATTGATCTACACCCTTAATGTGAAGACTTTTGAATAAAAGATTTTGCATCAAGATCATTGATTCAACAGCTTTCATCCTTTCTATTGACCCTTAACTGCATAAGTGCTGACTCTGCCCTTAGACTATCCAAAAAATAGCTGACTTTCAGTTTAGCACTCAGCGTTGATCAAGGCAATCTACAGTGTTAAGAACCCGTTCATGTCACAAGGAACTACAGAGAATAAAGTTTAAAAAAACCCAACAACCATGCACTTTCCAGTATATAGAGAACTCAGAGGAAATACAGATGATGGTTAATTAAAATTAACCATAATTATTTATGTAAACCGCTGTGAACTTCATGGAGGTATTGGCATTATATAAATAAAAATTGTACTGTAGTTTTGAATACCATTAACAGAGCACAATAGAGCCTGTTTGTTTGATACTGTTAGAGTTAATGAGTGGATGTTTTATATACTCCACTGGAAGAGTCTAAGGCATACTGGAATGGTCATAGGCGCTTATCATATAGAAATACTTTTAGTTTCCTTCTGAATTTTAGGTAGCAAGTTTCCTTTCTAGTATCCAATGGCAGGGCGTTCCATGTATTGATAGCAACATAGGGAAACAATCAATTAAGCCTTGAATAGTTAATGAATATCGGGGGATAATATCACCAGTGGTTAAAAAAAAATGCTCTCTGCTGCTGGGTAAATACCTGTCCCTTAAGGTCGTCAGTTTGATGTTTTGGATCATTCTCCTTACTTTTAATAATCTTTGATTCTTTCAGATAACAGTCATACAGGGACTTCAGTTCACACTGGGGCCGATATTCAGAACGTGGGAGCTAACTGGACTAACTCAGAAGCAATTAAGGAAAGATTTATAAACTATAAAGAGTTTTACTTCATACAAAATTGTGATTTAGATTCTAATCTAAAGTATTAACTGCAAGAGACAAGATTTTGGTCCTCTAGGCTTTTTTGTAGAGGGGAGAATCAATATCCGACTTGTGCCTAGAAAACTTGTGCCTTAAGTGTCCAGTGAGTGCGTCTGCAATCGCCTTCAGCTGTCACCTCCTCCATCACCAGACACAACCGCCATCTTACAGCAAGAAGTCACCGCCAGGAGAAGTGCCAAATTTCAAAAGAGTTCACGAGATTACGTACATACGCACAAGCTGCACTGCCTCCAATGTTTACCTTACGTTCTGGAATGTTGCCCGCCTCACTGCTGTAACCTCACACAAGCACTTTCTTGCGTCTGTATGTAATTGTCCTCTCCAGTCCATCTCACAATCGTGTACAGATGCAGGAAAGCGCTTGCGTGAGGTTACAGCAGTGAGGCGGTCAATGTTCCAGATCAATGGTAACATACCGAGGGCCTCAAAATAGTACCCGGCGGTCCGCATGCAGCCCCTGGGCCGCGAGTTTGAGACCATTGATATTAATCTAACTCCTTATCAATAAATCAAGTTAAACTAAATCAAAGGCTGACATCAGATCCAGGGACACCAATAACACAGTTTCGTTCTTAACCAGATAATGGTGTGCTATGACTAATACTGTTGACAATAATACTTCTGCTCCATCTCTTTTCAGAATCTTGCCTGTCTCTCCCACATCAAAAGCTTCATTTTCCCCTAAAAATGCTCTTCTTTTTTTTTTTTTTGCAATGAGCTCTGTCATAAATGGTAAAAGTGGAGATTGGTCTATAATTTGCACATATACACACATCCATCATCTGTACCCTTTTTCAAGATAAATGCGATTTCTGGCTCCTTGAATAATGCTGATAGTTATCACTGCTCCAATGAGGCATTCATAATACCTTTCATCCATAACAGTTTCTCTCTACAGTTTTTTGTTTTTTTTACAAAGCATAGGAAGGAGATGGATTTAATGTACAGAAAGTAGCACACATTATTCTACATAGTTATGTCATTTTCTCCACACAGACCCTTGTAGTTCTTACAGTCTGTTTTTCCTTAACACATTTTCCTACTCAGGGACAGTCTTTGGGGGATAGGGCAGTGGTCTCAAACTCAAACCCTTTGCAGGGCCACATTTTGGGTTTGTAGGTACTTGAAGTGCCTCAGAAAAAAAATAGTTAATGTCTTATTAAAGAAATGACAATTTTGCATGAGATAAAACTCTTTATAGTTTATAAATATTTCCTTTTGACTAAGTCTTAATAATAATATTGTCATTTATAGCTAAAGAGACATATGATCAAGAAACTGTTTTATTTTACTTTTGTGATTATGATAAACATACCGAGGGCCTCAAAATAGTACCTGGTGGGGCCGCATGTGGACCCCGGGCCACGAGTTTGAGACCACTGGGCTAGGGGGTATTAAAATTACAGAGCCTTATTTGTCAGCAGGGGCTGAAAAACAGGACAGAAAAGGAGTCCTGTGTGAAAAAAATGCAGCACTGCAAGGCTGCTGCTAAAAGTCATGTTGGCCATTTTGTGACTAAAACCACAATAGGTAGGAGAAAGTAGGCATTACTCCTGTCAGCCCAGCCTTAACTTGCTGGCCTTACCAATGTCAGCAAAGGCCTATGGGAGATCATATTCATATCTGATCTTGGGTCATGTCAGTGCAAGCAGCCTTAGATTTCCCGCCAGACAGCCTAAATTACATCAGTGCTTAAAGGTAACAAAGGACCTTGGTACAGCTAAGATGTGGTAATGTCTGGTTCTTAAGATGGACAGCTTAAGATATAAAGGCCCAAATTCACTAAGCAAACCGATCGTGTACCGATTGGTTTGCGAGCCCTTTGTGACCAAATTTCCCTCCAACCCCATTCACTAAAGCCTGTAGCGATCCTCCCATGCAAAACAGCCAAGCGATTGATTCACTAACAATTGCTTGGCTATTTTGAATCAAGTTTTACTACTGACAAACCCGACTGCTCAGACCTGTAAGTAACTGAGTTACCATCAGGTCTGCAGGTTTTTTGACAGGCCTGAATGTCTTTTTTATTCATTTTTTTCCATGGCACAGATAGTTTGCTCCGGGGCGGGGCCTAAGGCCGCTATTGCGCAGCAGCAGCCCAGGGATCGGCGTAGGAGCAGGAAGGTCCGGGCACCCTCCTGCTCCCGAAGATGGGAGCCTTTTCCAAAGGAGCAGGAGGGACTGGGCACCCCTCCTGCTCCCAACTGTTTTAAAGGTACCGGGGTAGGTGGGCTGGGCACGACCGCCTGGGCAGACTAGAGGTGGGATGGGGGTGGGAGGTCGAGGAGCAGGAGGGACTGAGCACCCCTTCTGCTCCCAATTTTATGGTGCCGGGAGGGGGACGAGGGCCGTGCTGGGAGGGCCGTGCCAGGAGGGGGGGCGAGGGCCGTGCCATAGCAAGGGAGAGACCAGGGCAGAGCAGGATAGGTATGAGAGATCGGGGCCTGGGGAGGTGTTGGGCAGGGCCAGTGTGTTGGGCCGGTGCCCAATCTCTCTTCCCTGCTCACCGGACTCTTTTGCTCTCTGCCACCATTCCCCGCAATTCAGGCCCACTTTAAAACCACGGGCTTGCACTGCAGGGAATGGCGGCAGAGAGCAGGAGAGTCCGGGAGCAGGCAAGAGAGATCTGGGCAGAGTAAGGCAGGCAGGAGAGATCGGGGCTGAGCTCTGACAGCAGTGACAGGAGGATGCTTCTCCTGTCAGGGTGTGCGCATGAGCGGGGATCGCTCTCTACTGATCCTGACCATGGGTAGGGGGCGTGTTAACAATCGTCCCCATTTGCATGCAGGCCTTTAGTGAATTCGTCGGCCGGCATGCAAATGCAAATGGATCGTGCACGGTTTGGAGGTTAAGTGAATTTGGGTCACAGTAATCCCAGGTGCATGGTCTAACACAGATATTTAGCTTAATCAGAAACCATTGTCAAAGTGATACTGGAAATTCTCCCTCTTTTCTTCTCCAATCTCTCACACCCCACTCACCTTATTCATCATTGCTTCAAACAGTTTACAAATTATAAACAGAAATATACTGGGACATATTTAGAATAAGACTCCAACCTATAAAAAAACTCCTCTCTGCAACACCCCCGCTCTTCTCTGTCTGGAACATCATCCCCCCACCCAATCTCTCTTTCTTTGTCCTCACAGCACCTATTCAGGAAGCTGTCTTTTCTCTCTCATTCACAAGAGCACAGAAGCAGCCTCTGAATCTACTCTGTATTTGTAAAGCTTACCGTATTTTTACTCATATACCACGCACCTGTGTAAAATGCGCACACGGGTATAGCGCGCGGGAAACTGTAATTTATGTAAATAAATTTTTATATACCGCACACACCCGTATACCGCGCATGCCGCCCCGACTCTCCCGTCGCCGCCCGACTCTCCTTTCGCCCGCCCTGACTCTCCTCTGGCCGCCCCGACTCTCCTTTCGCCCGCCCCGACTCTCCTCTGGCCGCCCCGACTCTCCTTTCGCCCGCCCCGACTCTCCTCTCCCCCTTGAAGTCCTGTCCCCCCTTGAAGTCCTGTCCACACCCTGAAAGCCTGATGCCCCCCCCGACGTCCGATTCACCCCCCCCCGCAGGACCGCTCGCACCCCCACCCCGAAGGACCGCTCGCACCCGCACCCCCACCACCACCCCGAAGGACCGCTCACACCCCTACAGCCTCCCCACCCCCCCCATCATGGAGAAGCTGCCTACCGTTGTCCTGCTGCTTCCTCTGCCGGCGGTTCCGCCCCTTCTCTGAGCCCTGCGTCTGGCTGCTTCCTCTTCCGGCGGTCCCGCCCTTTCTCTGACGTCAGAGAAAGAGCGGGACCGCCGGAAAAGGAAGCAGCGGGGGGGGGGAACTATGTAAAAAAAAATTTGTACAACGCGCTCACGAATATAACACGCATGGTTATATTCGGTTTGTAAAATCATGTATAACGCGCGCGTTATATGCGTGAAAATACGGTATGTCTATTTCTGGCTATCCATTTGTAACCCAGTAAAGCTTATGTATCTTTCTAAAGATTGCCTTTCTGTAATATTAAACCTATATCTACATTATATTCTTTATGTAGTCACTTCTGGCTGTGCTTGTCATTTGATTTTAATTCCTACTGAATCTTAAATGAGGGTATCGAATCTGGGACCTGGCGGATTGTAAGGCCGCTTCAACATTACCCCTCTAAAACCTTACATCTTGGGGGCTAAACAGTACAACTCCTACATGTAGGACCCCCCCCCCTAGACCTAGGGTTACCAAATTTTCCATCTGGAAAATCCGGACCCACTAGACCCGCCACGAGCCCTGTCCCAGCCCCGCTCCCTGCTCCCTGCTCCCTGTTCTCGTCGGGCAGCACATCCATGCATGCGCAAATGAGACGCAATGATGTCACGTCATATCCGCACATGCGTGGATGCCCTCCTGCACGAAGGAAAGCTTTCTAAAACTCAAAGAGCTGGGTTTTGAAAAGCCGTACGGACCCCCCCAGACAAGTCCTCAGAAGGAGTACATGTCCGGGGAAATCTGGACATCTGGAAACCTTACCTAGACCACCAGGGATATGGTTGGCCTGGGGGAGCTAATGAGGTGAAATGGGGGCTTGGTCTGGGTCTTCAAGTGGTCAAGGTTGGGAGAGAGAGGGATTGGGATTATGGGAAAAAAGGGGAATCGAAGGAGGTGAGTCCACCTGCTTCAACTTATGCAGATCCTGTACAACATTCAGCTGGCAGCCAACAAATGCTGAATTAGCCCCAGATATCCAATGCCTACGGTCATCAGGGTTTTTAAAAAACATACAGGCAGTCTCCAAGTTACAGACGCCCAACTTAAGTATGACTCATACTTAAGAACGCAATCACAGCTTCATTTGATCTCACTGAGCAGTCTTTCCGGTGGCATAAACTCCTACACTTCTCCTGCAGCAGATTCAGGAACGATGCATGGCCACATTAAGAACAGTGTGTGGTTGTGCATGCTCTACCTTAGAGGGAACACTGGGGACAGTTGGCCCTTTTGTCATCTGGGAGCAGAGATAAGCAACAAGAATCTTAAAATCTACAAGTTCCGAGTTACATACAAATCTGACTTAAGAATAGCTTTATAAACATAACTCATTCTTAACCCGGGGACTGCCTTGTATATGTATTGATCGTCATGGGATGAATATTAACCGGAATATTTATAGTATGGGGCTAGGTTTGGGACCAGAATCTTCCAGGACAATATAAGCAGCTCCACTCTTTCTCCACACTTTCCATGCTCAAGGGATAGGCAACTCCAACAGCTAACTGGGGCTAAAGGATAAAAGGGTCATTGACTTAATATACAACCTTTCTGTTGATACAATCAAATTGGTTTACATACCCTAACTGCAGATAAAATAAACTCCCTCTATCCTTAGTCCTACTACTGAGGGTAGCAGGGTAGTACTGTTCAGTATAGTATCTATTTATAGTTTAGATGTTAGCTACAATGAGACTGCAGTATAAAGTATAAAGCCAGTATAAAGTCAAAGGAAAAGCTTTATGGTGAACAAGTAATCAAAGCAAGACAATCTGTTGATGTTACAGACTCATTTCCACCCTGGGCAATAACCACGTTAACATTCACTTCCTTCTTTATTAACAGTTCTATCTTCAGTACAATTTCAGTTACTCATACATAAATCCAGGCCTGGTTCCAACTAGAACACTCTGAACCTGGGTCTTCACAGAAAAATAAAGGCATTCCTTTACCTTTGCAATCTTCTGTTTCTTCTCATGTAATTCCTGCGCTTTCACAGGGTACAAACCTTTGAGCTAGGGCCACTCCTTACATTTCTGGGACTTCCTCACAGGTACTGCAGCCCAGTCAACACTTTAGAGGGGTTTCCTTTACTTGGTGTCTCCCTTCAGGAGATCCCTGTACTTAGGATCTCTCTCCTGGAGACATCTTGCCTCAGGACATCTCTGATCTACTGTGCTTCAGGGCATTTAACCACCTCCAGGCCTGAACCCCACCCCAGACTCTGACTCAGCCTCTAGCATGACAGGTTAGTACCACCTACTAGATGGTGGCTAAACTGCAACCTACCACTATACCATTCACTGATTTTGGACATTTCCCGCAAGATGTCCAAAAGTTAGGGCGAGGAAACGCCCTTTTTTTGAAACCGCTAAATGTCCAATTTTTTTTTTAATGACTTATTTGGCCACCAGGATGTCCAATCTCAGGATGCCTAACTTTGTTCTCCATTTTTGACCATCAAAATGTCCCAACTTCAAAATGTTCAAATCCAGACCATTTGGATATGGGAGGGGCCAGCAATTTAATGGACTGGCCACACAGCCATGCCAACAGAGCAATGGGTCACCTTAGAGGGTACTGCTGTGAACTTCACATAAAAGGTGTTAGATGTCCATGTCACCATAACCCCCTTATAATTTATGGTGAGCCCTCCAAACCTACTATACCCACCTGTCTACCACCCTAATAGCCCTTATGGCTGCAGGTGGCATATATATGGCACTATAAAAGAGTTTGTGGCCTCATACTTTCCACCATAAATGTAGTGGTTGGAGTAGCTTATGGGCCTGAGTCCTCCTCTCTGTGGGTCACTAGCCCACTCACCAAACTACTTAAGACACCTGTGTGCTGCTCTAAGTAGGCTTTCCCATACCAGATGCTGTTGTTCTAGCAACAGGTATATATTGTTTCATTCAGATCTGTAGGGGGTAGGAAGGGGTCAATTACCACTGGAGGAGTATGTGGAGGGGTCATTACTTAATCCCTCCAGTGGTCATCTGGTCAGCTTATGCACCTTTTGACACTTAGATGCTTTTAAAACAAGCCTACCTCCGGATGTCTTTCTGTCATGGACATCTTGAAAAATGTTAGATTATCACTGTAAAGATGTCCCAGTGCTAAGCATGCCCAAAGCATACCCATGACATGCTTACAACATGTCTCCTCAAACTTTGGACACACAGAGACTGATGTCTTTCTGTCTTGGACATCTTGAAAAATGTTAGATTATCACTGTAAAGATGTCCCAGTGCTAAGCATGCCCAAAGCATACCCATGACATGCTTGCAACATGTCTCCTCAAACTTTGGACACACAGAGACTAAGACACCTTGCAAGATGGCCAGAAATTTGTTTTTGAAAATCGGCCCTCGGACGTCATGGTGGACGTCAAACCCTAACTCCTCCAGATCCTCCCAAAAACTGAAACTATCATTCCCTTCTACAAAAGGTATATCCCGCGCAGGAAAACTAGGAACATCCCTCCCCTTTAGAATCATAGAACTCTGGAACAACCTCACCTCCCCGCTCAGAAATTCAAACTCCCTCCAACTCTTCCGCAAACACCTGAAAACTTGGCTCTTTTCAAAAATCTAACACTTCCCGCTCTCTGGTACCTTGTCCCCTCTCTACCCTCTTAGTTCCTTTCCTATTACCCTTCTTTTTCTGGAGTTCCTTTCTATCCTAATTCTGTAAACCATGCCGAGCTCTACGCTTGCGGAGATGGCGTGGTATACAAACCTAAGGTTTAGTTTAGTAAGACATTCAAGTGCCGGTTTATGCAACTTTATGAACACCAAGGGCTCCTTTTACAAAGGTTCGCTAGCGTTTTTAGCGCACGCACAGGATTAGCGCGCGATATAGCGTGCGCTAGCCGAAAACTACCGCCTGCTCAAGAGGAGGAGGTAGAGGCTAGCGCGTGCAGCATTTTAGCATGCGCTATTCCGCGTGTTAAGGCCCTAACGCACAGAATGTAAAAGGAGCCCCAAGTGTTATAAAATAGTGCAAAGCCAGATGTGTGTTCAAATCCTAGTTGATATCAATTAACGTCAATAATTGGTTGTTAGCCGCCAATTATTTCTCATTAGCCAATTAATTTGTGTATGCATCTCAGGATCATGCGCAAATTTGGGTACCAAAAGCAGGGCAGAATACGTGTATCCAGGAGTTGTTATTGCTGTGTTAACTGCAATGGAAGTTGCTGTACATAGACTTTGCAGTTACTACAAATTAATGCACCCAAAGCAACTTAAAATGATGTACCTCAGAACATACTTAGGCATCCTGTGGCACATGCCACCTTAGCATGTGCCAAACCACACTTCTAAAAAAAAAACAACAACCCAAAACACCTATATTTTTGGAGGGTGTATTCCAGAGGTGCTCTTGTACTAATCAACAAGCATAGCTGCATTGCCATGTGCTAACTGGCTAGTGCAGGATTATCATATGATCCCTTGCTGCCTACAAAATGGGGGATGGTAAGTGCTCATGTGGTAATTAATTTTAATGGATTCATGCTAATTAGAGCATTAGCACATAGCCATTAATACAAAAAATTGGAACATGAGCAAGAGTATGCTAAGGCATAATAAAAGGACCCTTACGTTTTGCAATTAACACACAGTAACCGCAATTTTTTAAAAAATCATATTTTAGTTAAAGTGACCCTAGGTTTCAAAAGGACACTGGAGAGTCATTCAAAGTAAAAAAAAAAATAATTAACCTTGTCGTGCCAAATGCTTCTCTATCCTGTTCATTTCAAAATGAAAATTAAATTAATTAGTCCATTATCTACTTTCCCTACTACATACATATATAAGCATACAAAGAAGAATATGAAAAAAATTACATTAAAATAGATGTTTTGGCATTTATGCTTGCCAAATTTCCCTTCACAGAGTATGCACAAAGAAAATATTTCAGAGGAGAAAAAAACAGATGTCCTCAAATTTAAGCATTACCTTTGTGTTAGTTAAATATTTTCCCTTCTGAAAGATACTCAAAGTAAGCTATAACATATTTACTGTAGAACAGTAGTTTTCAAATCCAAAGGGGAATTGTTATAGCAATCATCAGTTGTAATCATGCTAATTAACGTCTAAGTACTATAATACAGTACTTAGAAAAAAATAAAAGTTAATTAGTAGGGAGCTGCCAACATTTTTTCATTATTTTGTTTGCCCTTTTCTGTCATTTTGTTCACTCCCCCACCCATACTAAAGCTGGCAGTGCAGCCCAGCGCGGTAAATGCTCTGATGCCCATAGGAATTGACTGGGAGTCGGAGTATTTGCCACACAGCACTCAATTGTATGGCTTATTAAAAATGGGACTTCATTTCTCAAGTAATTTTGTTTTTATTTCATTCTTCTGTTTATTTTTCTCCCATTAAAGTGAAAGGGGGAAACAATTCTTCCTATTTTGATTCTAATATTTTGATTTTTCATTTAAGTATCATGAATTTTTCAGGCAGATATTAGTACCAGAGGACATAAAGGATTCAAAAAGGGAGGTAAAGCGTCGTGAAGAATGACATCAGTATCTTGTAGTACTAGAAATCTTGCTGGGAAAAGGGAGGTATTGATGCCCCTCTATAAGACTCTGGTGAGACCATGATTAGAATATTGTGTACAATTCTGGAGGCCACACCTTCAAAGAGATAGAAACAGGATGGAGTCAGTCCAGAGGAAGGCTACTAAAATGGTTGGTGGTCTTTGTCAGGGTTATAACTACCCAAGGTCCTATAAGTAGAGATAGTCCTTTGAATACAGGAGAGGGCGGTAGAAGGCAGGCAGAGGTGCAGCCCACTAAGGTAAAGACCATCCTCGTCAGCTAAAAAACCAATTGCAATCAACTCCCATCGCCCCATAAAATTTCCCCTTCCTCCTGCATCCACTTCTCCATTCTTAGCCTATACTTAAATTGCTGTATAGTCTTTGTATTGTCCAAATGTATTCCACTGTGAATGTTTGCTTGTAACCCGTTCTGAGCTACTGGGAGGATGGGATAGAAATCGATAAATAAATAAATAAATAAGGAGATTTCTACCAGGAATAGACAGACCTGCACACCTTCTCATTATTCCTTTTGTAGAAACTTGCAAGTCACAGAAAATTAAATCTGACACAAAAGGGGTTAACAGAGGAGGTGTGGCTAAAGGAACTGTGCCACAAGTTGTGTGGCCAATCAGGGCCAAGGCTTGCCAAGCAGGAAGAGAACAGGCTGCAGGTAAATTATCCCCACCTGTAGTGTTCATGAAGGAGGGGCCCAGAAGCCAAGTAAAACCAGGTTACAGGGAACAGCACAAGGGCTCCTTAGGAAGGAAAGTCCCTGCTCCTTCATGACCAAGAAACTCTGCTTTCAGGGAGAATCATGCTGAAAAAGTGATAGTTCTTAAGCCTAAGGTAGCAGGGAGGGAAAGACTGGGGGATGGTAGAGATTATGAAGCAGTCCTGAGCTACTATTTATCCCCAAAGTCAGAGGGCAGTGAGAAACTGTTGGAAGCTGATTGTTCAATGGAGCTGGGAGCAAGTGATCCTGTCTTTAGTGACTTAGAGATTGGCATGGAGTGGATGACTGCTGAAGAAGACAGCTTTTTTGAAGGTATGAGTTAAAAAAAGCTCTGTAATGTGAGAATGTTTGTATGAAAGTGAAAGAAGTTGGTTCTAAGTTACAATGTGCGCTGTGAATGTGAGTTCACAGAGTCCCCTGAGATATAAAAGGGTTTGCTGGATTTGTTGCTTAAGGGAAAACAAAACCAGATGAAAGACAAGGGGAGTGTAAAGCTGGGAAGCCTGCCCTTATCCTAAATTGCTCAAAGCACTTAATGTGGGGATTGGTGGGGATTAAAAAACAACTAATCAGTTGGGAGGAATGTCCCCTGCATCCTGACCAGGTACTAAAGCAGGTCAGGGGTGCTATAGCCTAAAAAGGCACAAGTGCTACTAAGAAATACAGTGCTATATTGGACTGAGCAATGACCAGTTTAAAAGACTGTTGGAAGTGGCTTAAGCGATGGGTGACCCTGCGGCCAGCACTGAAGCCTGGGTGTGGATTCCAGCCTGGAGCAGAAGTGCTGCCAGGATTGAGATAATTGAACCAGGCCCACTATAGGTAGCCACCTCATTCAGATGAAGTTTGGGAATATTATTATGGAAAGAGTTTTATTTTCTTTGGGTCATGTGGCCCAAGTCAAGACAGTGCAATATCTGAGCAATATTGCCTGGAATAAGAGCCTGTGGAAAGGCTAGTGGCTGAAATAAATCAATTTTTCTTTTGCAACTTACCCCCTCCTCTATTAAACTGTGCAGAGAGTCGTGCTGAATGACTCGCGCTCCTCCCAACGCTCAAAGGAACTCTATGAGTGTCAGGAGCAGTTCGGGCCATTCAGAGCAGCTCACCACACTAAAAACTGCTATTGCAGTTTCTTAGAAGAGGGGATTAGTGTTGAAAGTGTTGCTGAATTAACTGAAAAGTCAAGTATCATTGGCACTCCAGGGAAATGCAGGATCTAGTGCCTGTGACAGGAGACAGGGATCTCACAGCCCTGCTACAATATGTATACTTTGTAGGAAAGGTGGGAGAGGGGAGATATGATGAGACTTTTAAATAACTACATGGCATAAATGCGCATGAGGCAAGTCTCTTTCATTTGAAAGGAATCTCCGGAATGAGAGGGCATAGGATGAAGTTAAAAGGTGAAATGCTCATGAGTAATCTAAGAAAATACTTTTTTTACAGAAAGGGTAGTAGATGTGTGGAATAGTCTCCCGGTAGAGGTGGGGGATACGAAAACTGTGTCTGAATTCAAGAAAGTGTGGGATAAGCACGTGGGATCTCTTAGGGAGAGGAGGAGATAGAGGATGCTATGGATCGGCAAACTAGATGGGCCATTTGGCCTTTATTTGCCATCATATTTCTCTGTTTCTATGAGTAACTATTAATCTTCTTGTAAGCCTCAAAGATTCCTTGCTGATATTTGCGGGGTATAAGAGACTGTATGGTATAGTATGATAACAGTGGTATGAACAGCGCAAGACTCCATAATAAAGCAAGAAATCAGATGCAGTAGCATGGATTGCAGCTTTGTATGATTGGCCCTTAAAAAGGTATCACTACATGTAAAGAATATACTCTAGCAACCCAAAGAAACAAGACAGTCCATTGCCAGTTCCCTCCCATCTGGTAAGTTTAGGAAATAAAAAAAATTAATACAAACTGAACAGAAATGGATAGACCGTCTTCAGACCATACAACCGAAGGGTCTCAATATTTCTTTAAATTGGCAGGTATTCTTTTAAATAAGACCAGAATTAGGAGCCAGGTTCTTAAATATACAATAAATAACATGTAAAATTAACATCATTTTCTATCTGTTTATTAATTCATTAATTTAATCGTTGCCCGAGGTCATATTTCCGCTGACATTTAAGCGGAAGTGACATTCCGGACATGACGTAGGACGCCGCCAAAGTACTTTATAATCAGTTGATGCGCCGACGAAGTCAGCGATTCTTAAAATACACGACTAGGAGGATAAGATCCAAGGATAATCGTATTCGTAAGTATGTAGTGCTAATTAAAATACGGCAGTGTAAACCCTTACAGCTTTCTAACTTCGTACAACCTAAACTAAGTTACTAGCAAAAAAAAAGGGGTATGATTTCCTTGAGTTTTCTTAGGACGGATTGAATTAGAGGCTCTCAGCTTTTATTAAATAGGGTAGTAATTATGCATAATAAAAGTGTTTTTATATGTGCTCTGTTTTAGAATTCCATTGAACTAAATGCTGTCCTGAAGAAGCTCTAGGCATTTCGATTAGAGCGAAACAGAGATCTTCCGTCGGGATGATAGCCGGGCAGAACATTTAACCCGAGCTAAGTACTATACAGCAAACAGCATTAGCCAATATGTGAATGATTTTGCAATTTAAAAAATAGCTCACAGAGAAAATAAGACAATTATCAATGATAGCTCAGTTATAAGCTTAGCAACTACGACAAGCTCTGATTGCTAGTTTTGGGCACTTGAGATATAAAGTCTTCGTCTCTAAGGGTGAGCAAGCTGAGTTTCCTTTTATTCTACTGTTGGCCTTTTTTAGGGTTTTTGAGTAATTATACTATTTATTGATTTGAACTGTGGAAGTTTAGGAAATATGGCAGACATAAAACTGCTAAGGTCCAAAGCAAAAAATAAAATCTGTGGAAACTGATGTTGCTGATGTAGACTTTATTGGTATAAAGCAGTCAGTAAAAATGTATCCAGTAAAAACATCCACAACTTGAAGTAGTGAAGAGGACTCAACACGGTCCGTGTTTTGACCTAAACTAACCAGATGGGAGGGAACTGGCAATGGACTGCTCTGGGGCCTAGGCCCTATAGACTAAAGTTCCCTTTTACTAAACCGCGCTAGTGGATTGTAATGCCAGGAGCCATGTTGAATGCCCCGGGAGCAGTACGAGGCATTCAGCATGACTCCCGGCATTAAAAACCGCTAGCACAGTTTAGTAAAAGGAGGCCTAAGGATTTTATTAGGATATTAGTGGTGTATAATTTACTGGGATCAACACTTCTTGTAGTTATATTATGTGGGGAAATATCCTGAAATGTGTGGTATATTTCACTGTAGGATCATTAATCAGTAAGTACCTTAATAATGGAGTCACAGAAGAAGAAGGTATCAAATAAGGAACAACACAGGAGAACTGGCATGATATTTTTGTTTATTAGTCAATTTTATATATTTTTGGACCTTGGGTTCTCTTTTTACCTTTTGAGGTTCATTGTTCATCCCTGCTTTTTTCACACCTGTAAAGATGTCAATAACATGGAGTTCTTAATAGCCAAATTCAGTCAATGCTCGGTTTGCGAGTAACGCGGTTTGCGAGTGTTTTGCAAGACAAGCAAACTTTAACTCGCAAACCAATCATTGACTTGATAAGCGAGCGTGTCATACCACCCCACCATGGGAATCGGCTTCTTCCCCCCCCCCACCCCGCGGCTCACCCCCAAACCCTTACCTCCAGCGGACATACGTGTGCCAGTGCTGAAAGAGCCTGCTGCTGATGTTCTATGCTTGGCTGCTGAGGGGCCTTGAGCATCTGTGCATGCTTAAGGTCTTCTGGATCTCACCCTCTACGAGATTCTCATAAGATTTATACATGCTCAAGGCCTTCTGTCTCCCACCCTCTACGAGATTCTCATGAGATTCTCAGAGAATTCAAGAATCTCATGAGAATCTCGGAAAGGGTGGGAGCCAGAAGGCCTTGAGCATGTGTAGATGCTCAAGGCCCTGCAGCAGCCCAGCATAGAACATCAGCAGCAGGCTCTTTCAGCACCGGCACACATATGTCCTGTGGGTTGGTACGTGCCGGTGTCCGCTGGAGGTAAGGGTTTGGGGGTGGGCCGCGGGGGAGAGAGAAGCCGGTTCCCGGGGTGGGGTAGGAGTGGAAGCAAGCAGCGCCAGTGGCCTTGGGGTTGGGGGGGGGGTCTGTTTTTGGGATGTGGAATATATCATCAGAGTTTCCCTTACTTCCTAAGGGGAGACTCGTTTTGATATACAAGCGTTTTGGTTTTCGAGTATGCTTCTGGAACGAATTATGCTCGCAAATCAAGGCACCACTGTAATTGTTTTCCAATTGGTTTATGAGCATGCTTCTGGAATAAATTATGCTTGCAAACCAAGGTTCCACTGTATTTGTAAGGAAAATTTAATAAAACATTGAGTGATTGATGAAGAAAGCTTGCGAACCAATTTAAAGGTTGGTTTAGATTGTTTTGTAGAGGACAATAACGTAAGCCTTCTGTAAGACTGAAGATAAAGCTGAGCAGGAAGATTTGAATTTCTGGTAAAAGTAATTTATACTAGTCATTATTCACAGGGAAATTAATTCTCTGAAGAAATTTCTAATATTTGAGAAATCTAAGGAACTTTTCCTTATTGATAGTCTAAGAAGGAACTGTGGAGAGTCACAGCTTACTATAAAAGCTTACTATAATTAATTTGCTGGAGCTGCTAACGGAGTTTCTTTTGAAGGGAAGGATTTTGATTTTATTTCCTGAAGAGTCAGTAGCCTATTGACTAACTGACCATGTCTAATTGGGGGTTAAAGTTACCAGAGCTGCTGAATATCAATGTTACTAGAAAGAGGGAATATTTGGAATAAGTGTGATATGAGTGTGTGTGTCTACACATTTAAAAAACTTGAAGAACAGGGAATTGAAAAGAATCCAGCTCTCTTATAGTTAGAAAAGAGAAAAGAAAAAAAATAGAACAGACAGGATTTTAGTCAGAGAAATAAAACTTTTATTCTTTTATTTGTAGCTAACCAGTGTTTAGGCATCCTGAGTTGGCAGGCAAATAAGAATCACACACACTCAGGCAGTTAGGGTATGTTTCCCTTTATTTTTATTTTGTTTAGAGAGGTGCAGGAAGAAGATACTAAGGAAAAGAAGAAGAGGTACCTGAAGAAAGAAAAAGTAAAGCCATCTAAGGGAAAGAAAGACACTTTAACCTCAAGTGAAAGACTTTTAACACTTATCTGGAAAGTTTATTTCTAGTCACTGTGACACTGAAGAAGAAAGAAAAAAACATTTGGTTATAAATTGATCTTTAAAAGAATAGTTTCCAATAAAACAGAGAAATATTTATTTTGAAACCTACTTACCTGTAAAAGTCACTGGAAAGCTATGGTATGAGAGCTTATGGTGAATAGAGAATACAGTTAGTGGTGTAAAGATACTGGATCCAGTTAGGAATAGTTAAGCATACGACAGCACTTTATAACTTATTGGAAGTTTGAATAATATTTATTGAATAAGTGCAATAAACGTATATATGCACTTTGAAAAGGAGTCTTTCTGATCATTTAAATTTTGTAAAGATTTGTAACACTCAATCTGATTTTTCAACACACATTTAGACCTAGCCAGGTTCTCCTAAATAATACTCTGATTTGGAAGTGGCTAGTGTTTTTTTTTGTTTGTTTTTTTCTGAGCTTCCTCCTTTTCTTGTCAGTGTTGGGCTGAGCCACTTGAATACCACAACTACTGAATAGAGTAGGGGGGAGGGGTGTGTGTATTACAGTTTAACCAACAAAAGAAAGAAACTAAGGGCTAGATTCACGAACCTGCCCAATCCGGGCAGATCCGATGAATTCTTCAAACGCCAATATGCAGATGGAGGCGATCTGCCTGTCTGGATCACTCTATAGCGATCCCAGCGTCTGCACATGCGCTGGACCTCCGGGATGGCCGAGTTTTTTTTTTTTTTTCTTTCATTTTTTCTAGGGCAGAGGGAAGGGGAATGTGAAACTGGTGTACTGGAGGAGTAAGCCGGGCCCGGCATAGATTTCTTTTTTCTTTTTTTAATTGAGCCCGTGGTTTTAACCCGCTTAAGGACCGCGGGTTAAAACCACAGGCTCGCAGTGCGGGGCAGAGCAGGGCGGCATTCGGGGTGAAGATCGGGGCAGAGCAGGCAGGAGATATTGCAGAGCAGGGTTCCAGAGTCGGAAACACATTTTCGACTGGTCCCCAGCAGTCGCTTCTTCAATTGATCGGCCAGCCCAGTCGGATGTGAAATTTTGTGTTGTGAATCGCGTCCCTGCCTACTTTGCATGCGTTTCTCCTCATTTGCATGCACAGATTCGAAGCGGATCGCAGGAGAGGTTAGTGAATAGTGCAGGAGGGAAATCTGGTCACAAAGGGGTCGCAAACCGATCGGTATATGATCGGTTTGCTTTGTGAATCTAGCCCTAAGGCTCTAGTATACAGGAACAAACTATGCTTCCTTTGGCTAGCTGCTACCATGCCCCAAACGCAGGTTTTGAAGCCTTGTGTCTATCACCCAGGTCTGGTTATAGCCAACCCTTAGAATAAAGTTACAACTTCACAAATAGTAGCTTATCCCAGCCAGACAATATGTGGGAAACAGTCTAGAACAGGGGTGTCAAAGTCCCTCCTCAAGGGCCGCAATCCAGTCGGGTTTTCAGGATTTCCCCAATGAATATGCATAAGATGCACTGCTTTCAATGCATATTCATTGGGGAAATCCTGAAAACCCGACTGGATTCGGCCCTCAAGGAGGGACTTTGGGGACCCCTGCTGTACAGCATAGGCCATTCTGGGATATGTAGTTCCCTCACCTTTGGCCTAGCATCCCTACCTGCCCAATGGTATAATTGTAGCCTTTGTGAGGGCTCACACTATTTTTTAACAACAGAATTAACAAATGCCCCAAAATTGCTTTATGCATATCACTCAATCATATATCCACCATACATATCACCACAATTCCATAGCCTTCCACCTTGAAACTCCACTAAACAATGACCATTAACCCATGTACAGTAAAACCTTGGCTTGCAAGTAAATTGGTATGTAAGTGTTTTGCAGACAAGCAAAACATTTTATTAAATTTTAACTTGATATACAAGCACGGTCTTGCAATACAAGTACATACAATATACACACATCACATCATCACAACTGAGCCGATGGTTCTTCTCTTTCTGATGCTGCGGGAGTGTAGTGACTGTTCTAAATGAGCGAGGTCTTGCATTACAAGTACGTATGGTATTTTGTAATAAAGCTTTTGGGTTGTGGAACGAATTGTCTGAGTTTCCATTATTTCTTATGGGGAAATTTACTTTGATATACGAGTGTTTTGGATTACAAGCATGTTTTTGGAACAAATTATGCTTGTATACCAAGGTTAAGACATGCCTACATGGGCTTGTCATGCTACTGGGGCTTGCACACATTTGAGAAGCTATGCTGCTGGCAGTTTCACTAGAGTCCCAAGGTGGACAGATTTCAGTGAGATGCCATGCTAGCGATGTACCACCCATCTGGGCAGCAGCAGATGGGCAGTGTTGGAGGTAGAGGATTGTGTTTAATGCGACAATGGCAACATTATCAAATTTATATTGCACAGAAGAAAGGCCCGACAATCTATTTCTAAATTCTGTCAAAAAAAACTTGATGATGATGAGTCATAAAGAATTGACATATAGTGCTGGAAGATGGTCCCCTAGGTTGGAAGGCACTCACCATGCTACTAGGGAACAGCTGATCATCACCCAGAGTATGCTAAGTGTTTCTGAAGCAGACGGATCAAAGCCGCCAGGATGTCCTGATGCTGATGTTGCTGGACAGAAAAGATACTCTTAACAAAGGAACATGGAAAGTACAAAGCATGAACCAAGGAAAATTGGAAATTGTTAAAGATCAAATGGAAACAAACAAAATTGATTTGATAGGGATCAGTGAACTCAAATGGAGAGGACAAGGCCATTTTCAATCAAATGAGCATTGAAGCGCTACTCTGGTCATGAAACATACAAGAAAAATGGCATGGGCATTCATCCTCAAGTACTGATAATCGAAACAGGTTTTTAGGCATATCCAGAGACTTTTTAGGCCTCTAAATGCCACTGTATGCCCAGAGCTGAAAGGGCTATATTAGGAGTAGTAGTGAGGGTGAGACTTGGGAGGGATGTGGGCTTAGACCTAGACTTAGTCGTACTGCAAGTATAACTGAAAGTTTTATGAAGCTGCTTGGACAGAACTTATACATTATCCGATAAAGCCAACCTACTGAACGAATACTTCTGCTCGGTCTTTACCTACGAGGCACCAGAGCACGGACCACATCTGGAAGCAATGTCAAGCACGGAAGACCCATTTCAGAATTTTGAGTTCACACCAGCTGAGGTCTACAGCGAACTGTCAAAACTCAAGGTGTGCAAAGCCATGGGTCCAGACGAATTGCACCCGAGAGTGCTCAGAGAGCTGTGCGATGTCCTGGCGGAACCATTAGCCATGCTCTTCAATCTTTCCCTAAATACAGGGAGAGTCCCCCTGGACTGGAAAAAAGCTAATAACATAGTAACATAGTAACATAGTAGATGACGGCAGATAAAGACCCGATTGGTCCATCCAGTCTGCCCAACCTGATTCAATTTAAATTGTTTTATTTATTTATTTTCTTCTTAGCTATTTCTGGGCGAGAATCCAAAGCTTTACCCGGTACTATGCTTGGGTTCCAACTGCCGAAATCTCTGTTAAGACTTACTCCAGCCCATCTACACCCTCCCAGCCATTGAAGCCCTCCCCTGCCCATCCTCCACCAAACGGCCATACACAGACACAGACCGTACAAGTCTGCCCAGTAACTGGCCTAGTTCAATATTTAATATTATTTTCTGATTCTAAATCTTCTGTGTTCATCCCACGCTTCTTTGAACTCAGTCACAGTTTTACTCTCCACCACCTCTCTCGGGAGCGCATTCCAGGCATCTACCACCCTCTCCGTAAAGTAGAATTTCCTAACATTGCCCCTGAATCTACCACCCCTCAACCTCAAATTATGTCCTCTAGTTTTACCATTTTCCTTTCTCTGGAAAAGATTTTGTTCTACGTTAATACCCTTTAAGTATTTGAACGTCTGAATCATATCTCCCCTGTCTCTCCTTTCCTCTAGGGTATACATATTCAGGGCTTCCAGTCTCTACTCATACGTCTTCTGGCGCAAGCCTCCTATCATTTTCGTCGCCCTCCTCTGGACCGCCTCAAATCTTCTTACATCTTTCGCCAGATACGGTCTCCAAAACTGAACACAATACTCCAAGTGGGGCCTCACCAATGACCTGTACAGGGGCATCAACACCTTCTTCCTTCTACTGCCTACGCCTCTCTTTATACAGCCCAGAATCCTTCTGGCAGCAGCCACTGCCTTGTCACACTGTTTTTTCGCCTTTAGATCTTCGGACACTATCACCCCAAGGTCCCTCTCCCCGTCCATGCATATCAGCTTCTCTCCTCCCTGCATATACGGTTCCTTCCTATTATTAATCCCCAAATGCATTACTCTGCATTTCTTTGCATTGAATTTTAGTTGCCAGGCATTAGACCATTCCTCTAACTTTTGCAGATCCTTTTTCATATTTTCCACTCCCTCTTCGGTGTCTACTATGTTACAAATCTTGGTATCATCTGCAAAAAGGCACACTTTTCCTTCTAACCCTTCAGCAATGTCACTTACATACATATTCAAGTTTCAAGTTTATTAGGTGACTTGATTAATCGCTTAATCAAACATTCTAAGCGATATACACTATAAAATTTACAATTATTCGAAAACAATACAATACATACAAATACTTAAATAGCGGTAAATTGCTCTTAATTTTAACATTACTAAACATAGGGTAAGGAGGGATGAAATACAATTCATAAAGTAAAGAAGAAACATTGAGGGAAAATACAAAAGGGAAATAGGTAACACAGGTATAACAAAAGTAAAATATAATACTCCAATAATAAAATTATGTTGAAAATGCATCTTTAAAAAGGAAGGTTTTTAATTCGGTTTTAAATTTCCCAAACTCTTTCTCCTCCCGTAAAAAAATAGGGAGGGCGTTCCAAGTCTGTGGTGCTGTACATGAAAAAATAAATTGTCTCCTCGTATTAATAATTTTTAATGAAGGAATAGATAGCAGATTTTGTTCGCTAGATCTTAGAATTCTCTTTGTAGAATATGGAATAAGTAACCTAAATAAAAATGCAGGGGTCTTATTGTTTAGAGTTTTAAAAATAATTATGCATAACTTATAAGTGATTCTATGAATAACAGGGAGCCAATGCGCCTTTTTGAGGAGAGGTGTTACATGATCAAATTTTTTAGACTTAGTTATTAATTTTATAGCTGTATTTTGTATAATTTGTAGTCGTTTGATTTCATATAGCGCAATTCCTTTGAATGAAGAATTGCAGTAATCAATTTTAGACATCACCAAAGAGTGAATCAATATAGTAAGTGCCTTGGGACAGAGAAATTTAGAGATGGAACGAATTTTACGCAACCTATAAAAGGTAGTTTTCACAATGTTACTAATATGATCATGATAATTGAGTTTATTATCAAAGATTACTCCTAAAATTTTTGCATTTTTAACTAATTGTAGGGGAGTGTTATGAATTGAAATTGGAGAAACAAGAGGAAAACTATCCTTCCAAGGAAATAGCATAACATTAGTTTTTTTGATATTGAGGGCCAGTCTGTTTTTATCTAGCCAATGATGAACTTGATCAAGTTTTCCGTTAATGACCGAAATTTCACTTATGTTATTGTTATTTAAGGGGTGCAATAATTGTATATCATCGGCATAGGCAAAAACATGAAATCCTATGGATTGGCATAGTGTTATCAGTGGTGCTAGAAAAATATTAAAAAGCAAAGGTGAAAGAATAGATCCTTGTGGAACCCCATGAGAAATCTGAGAAGGTAGAGATGAAGAATTATTGAAGATAACTGTAGAAGTACGATCACTAAAGTAAGATGTGAACCAGGCTAGAACTTCATCTGTAACCCCAATAGATTGAAGTCGAGCGAGGAGTAACTGGTGATCAATCGTATCAAACGCTGCTGAAAGATCCAACGAAATTAACAGCACCGATTGATGATGATCCAAAAAATATTGAATAGAAGTTGTCATACCAATAAGGGAGTGTTCTGTACTATGGTGTTGTCTAAAACTGGTTTGATTCGGATGTAACACATTAGTTTGTTCTATAAACTCTGAAATTTGGTTGAAAACAATTTTTTCAGTTAATTTTGCCAGAAATGTAATATTAGATATTGGTCTATAGTTAGACAGTTCATTGTGATCTACATTTTTTTCTTTAATAATTGGTCGGATATATGATTTTTTCCAATCCAAGGGTACCGTATGTTGATTTAAACTCTCTGTAACTAATACATGAATCAAAGGCCCAAAGATGTCAAAATATTGTTTAAGAATTAGTGGTGGTATTTGATCAGCTTTTGAACTTTTGATATTCAGAGTTTTTAGAATAATTTCAATCTCATTTATGCTAGGCATTTTGAATTTTGAACATTTAGAGGATAGTAAATCTGGATTGGTCTGTTCAAAATCACTTGAAAGTGATAAATTTTTGAATGATTTCCTAATGTTGATAATTTTTTCAGTGAAATAGTCAGCAATTTCTTGGGCTGTAGGAACTCTGCTACTTGAATCACATTGTATTTTATTATTTGATGTTATTTTATTAAGGATGTTATAAAGAATAGAAGAGTTTTTAGCTTTTAAAATTTTTCCGGAATAGTATTTCATTTTGGTTTGATTTATTTTTGTTTTATAGGTTTTCACATGTTCCTTGTATGTCATAAGATTATTATGGGATTTATCCTTCCTCCATCTACATTCAAGAGATCTTAATTGTTTTTTTAGGAGTAAAAGATCTGCGGTAAACCAAGGGTTACTAATTTTACGGGCAGAGATGATTTTATTTTGTATTGGAGCAAGCTTATTTAAAGTAGATTGAATAGCTCTATTCCACAAATTGGTTAAATCCTCTATTGAGGTAGTAGCTGATTCAGAAAAATCTAGTTTAAATGTAGCTTGTATTGTATCGGATGAGAGTTCCGTAAAATCCCTGAATGAAAGTGTTTGTTGTTTAGTATTAGGTTTAATATATGGGTTAACATATGTCAATGAAATCAGAAAGTGATCAGACCAAGGAACTGAACGACAACAATTTAAGGAGAAGTTGTTCTTTTCTGATGTTGGAATTAATACTGTGTCAATGGTATGACCAGCCTGATGTGTTGGTTGTGTTATTAATGAGCATAAATCTAATTGAACAGGATTGTCCCCAGCACCGAACCCTGAGGGACTCCACTAGTCACCTTTCCTTCCTTCGAACGACTTCCATTAACCACCACCCTCTGGCGTCTGTCCGACAGCCAGTTTCTGACCCAGTTCACACTTTGGGTCCTAACTTCAGCCCTTCAAGTTTGTTCAACAGCCTCCTATGAGGAACTGTATCAAAGGCTTTGCTGAAATCCAAGTAAATTACATCTAGCATATGTCCTCGATCCAGCTCTCTGGTCACCCAATCAAAAAATTCAATCAGGTTCGTTTGGCACGATTTACCTTTTGTAAAGCCATGTTGCCTCGGATCCTGTAACCCATTAGATTCAAGGAAATACACTATCCTTTCTTTCAGCAACACTTCCATTATTTTTCCAACAACTGAAGTGAGGCTCACCGGCCTGTAGTTTCCTGCTTCATCCCTGTGACCACTTTTATGAATAGGGACCACATCCGCTCTCCTCCAATCCCCAGGAATCACTCCCGTCTCCAGAGATTTGTTGAACAAGTCTTTAATAGGACACGCCAGAACCTCTCTGAGCTCCCTTAGTATCCTGGGATGGATCCCGTCTGGTCCTATCGCTTTGTCCACCTTCAGTTTTTCAAGTTGCTCATAAGCACCCTCCTCCGTGAACGGCGCAGAATCTACTCCATTTTCTCGTGTAACTTTGCCAGACAATCTCGGTCCTTCTCCAGGATTTTCTTCTGTGAACACAGAACAGAAGTATTTGTTTAGCACATTTGCTTTCTCCTCATCACTCTCCACATATAATATCGTTCCTCTGCACAAAAAGGGTTGCAGAGCAGAGGCTGCAAACTACAGACCAGTGAGTCTCACATCGATAGTGTGTAAAATCATGGAAACACTAATTAAACGTAAATTAGACACGATCTTGGATGAAGGGAATCTAAGGGATCCTAATCAGCATGGATTCACTGAGGGTCGGTCATGCCAATCCAATCTCATCAGCTTCTTTGATTGGGTAACAGGAAAGCTAGACTTGGGAGAGTCTCTGGACATAGTGTACTTGGATTTCAGCAAGGCTTTTGACAGCGTCCCACACCGAAGGCTTCTAAACAAGATGAAATCGATGGGGTTGGGAGAAACAATAACTGCATGGGTCAATGATTGGCTTAGTGATAGACGTCAGAGGGTGGTGGTCAACGGCACCCTCTCTGAAACATCCGAAGTGACCAGCGGGGTGCCGCAGGGCTCAGTCCTGGGTCCACTCCTTTTTAACATATTCATAAGGGACTTGACACGACGACTGCAGGGTAAGGTAACATTATTCGCCGATGACGCCAAACTATGCAACATAGTAAGTGAAGGCTGTTTGCAGGATAATATGACACAGGACCTTCTTGCGTTGGAAAACTGGTTCTCAACATGGCAGCTGGGTTTCAATGCTAAGAAATGTAAGGTCATGCACCTCGGTAGCGGAATCCATGCAGAACTTACACCTTAAATGGAGAAACATTGGCTAAGACCTCAGCGGAAAGAGATTTGGGAGTAATCATCAGTGCAGACATGAAGGCTGCCAAACAAGTAGAAAAGGCCTCATCCAAGGCAAGACAAATGATGGGATGTATCAATAGGAGTTTCGTCAGCCGGAAACCAGAAGTCATAATGCCACTGTACAGGACCATGGTGAGACCTCATCTGGAGTACTGTGTGCAATTCGGAGGCCACATTACCATAAAGACGTGCTTAGAGTCGAGTCGGTTCAGCGGATGGCCACTAGGATGATCTCGGGGCTCAAGGGTCTCTCGTACGAAGAGAAACTGAACAGATTGCAGCTCTACACTCTAGAAGAACGCAGGGAGAGGGGAGACATGATTGAGATATTTAAATACATCACAGGACGTGTCGAGGTGGAAGATGACATCCTTTTTCTCAAAGGACCCTCGGCCACAAGAGGGCATCCGCTTAAACTTAGAGGGGGGAAATTTAGTAGTGACACCAGGAAGTATTTCTTCACAGAAAGAGTGGTGGATCACTGGAACAAGCTTCCGGTGCAGGTGGTCGAGGCCACCAGCATGCTTGACTTCAAGAACAAATGGGACATCTACGTGGGATCCCTACGAAGGTTGAGTTAAGGAACTGGGTCATTAGCATTCAGACTTATTGGGGTGGGTCAGTTGAGTGGGCAGACTTGATGGGCTATAGCCCTTTTCTGCCGTCATCTTTCTATGTTTCTATGTTTCTATGCGCACATTTCAATGGTCTCTGAACCTTGGTGTGGACTTGTTGGATTTGCTGGCGTTTGCTGGATGGCTTAGGAACAGTATTTATCATTGCACTTTGTCATGAATACTATTAAGTTGGAATTTACATCCTACCCAAGTTAAGTGCTTTATAATTTATATGCTATTTGTATGCCTGGCTATCCTAGCACTGGATTTTATTTGTGTTATTTGTGTGTTTTTAGTCTATTCATTATATGTGCATGTTATTGGATAAGATTGTAATTGATAATATGATATATTCCATTATGATAATAAAAGTACAATTTTAAATTGTCTAAGATGCTTAAATGGCATTACACTGACTATATTGGATGTTTTTGATAATGTTTTTTCTATAAAGGGATTCTTTTTGATTTGTTAAAGGTTAACGCCAAAGATGAATGTAGGGCAGAAAGTGAAGAAAGAGAGAATAACAGCAAATGGATAAGAAGGCCATGGAAACACAAGAACACAGACAGAAAAATGTGCAACCACAGATTGGGAAAAGATGATTAGATCACCAGACAACAAAGATAGGGAATATGATTTTATTTTCAATTTACTGATTGAAGTGTGTCAGTTTTGAGAATTTATATCTGCTGTCTATATTTTGCACTGTTCATGAAGAAATGAATTTCTTTATATTTCTCAGGTGTTATAATCCATGTTATAGTGCATATAGAGTCTGACATCTTGTGTATATTAGTACTTTTAGTTTGTGGTCTTGTGTTTGCATAGAGGTTATTCTCTGTGTTCTGCATGTATGACCGAGGCCAGGTATTCTAGTAGGAATGAATGTTGAGAAGCATACATTGTGCTTTGTGGAGTTTAATTTTGTGTTTAGTCATTATGTGTTATTAATAAGATTATATTATGTGTATATATGAAAAATGAATGGAGAAAAATTATGTTACAATTAGTACTATTATAGGGGCAGGGACTGGGGGCAGAGATTGGGCAGGGTTAGGGTAGAGATTGGGCGGCATCAGGGGGCAGAGCTTTCAGGCCCTCCAAAACAAAAAAGCGTTCCGCTGCCTATGGATGGGGGAATAAGCACAGGAGGAAACATTTCTCAAGTACCTTCAATATTTCAGAAAACATCAGTATTCCAGTATAGGACTCTTTTTTTTCTTGTAATTTTTAAATTACTGAACTCTGTGGGTCTTGAACAAGTAATTCTTGAATTTGGATGACAGAAGTTTAGCTGTAGAACTATAAACCTCTTAAATCCTGGCAGCCTCTTGGACATCTCTTTTTTTTTTTCTATATCTGGATCCTAATCAACAGGAGATAACTCACAGGCAAGCAATATTTCAATGACAGATTGCTAACAGGGTTTCAATCCATCCAGTTCCTACATCATTTCCAATGTAATTTCTGGGTCTGTTTTCCCGATACGCTGTTCTGGAGTTTTTAACTCTTTTGCTTTCCCATTGTTTTGGTCTTCTCCAATCCTTGCTCTTTGCCATTTTTGCATCAGCATTTTTAGCCTTCCAGTTTCTGTATCTTTCCTGCTCTCCTGCTTTCCAGAATTCTTTACATAACAGAATTTCAGCTTGGACTTTAGTAGCACATTTTGGACTGCCCTGACTTCACAGTTTCCCACTAAGGTTTGCCTACAATTATAGTTCTCTTCACTGTCAGTCATTCTCACTTTGTTTATCAAGTTATAAGTCCAGTATCATGCTTATGTTCGATGAGCATTATAAAGAATGCAGTTTCTTGCTTCTTCTACTGGAAGTACTTTACAATCTCTAATTGATATTTAACAAATTCAGTGTACAACCGGCATATCTTTATCCTTAATTCCAAGTTTAGGAATACATTAACTAAGGGCTAGATTCACTAACGTGGAGATCAGTGTCTGATCCGTGGGCGATTCACTAAAGGCCTGCATGCAAATGGAGATGATCGTTGGCATACCCCCCCCCACACACACACCAACCTCACGGATCGCTGGAGAGCAATCCTTGAGCATGTGCAGACCATCTTCCTTGACTGTAGATGGTATGAGTATGCGATGGCCTTTCGTGCCCGGCAGAGCTTTTTTTACTTTTTTTTTTACTTAGCTGACTGTTTTTTTTACTTCGCGAGCCAGTGGTTTTAACCTGCTTTAAACCTGCGGGTTAAAACCATGGCTTCAACTGTGGGGAAGGGCAGGAGAGTTGGGGCTTAGCAGGGCAGGAGAGTTGGAGCAGACAGGTAGGGGAAGTCGGCAGAGAGCAGGAAAGGTTGTGAGCGACTGGTCCCCACCAGTCACTTCTTTTTGGATCGGCCAGCCCAGTTGGTGTTGCTGAAAAAGTTTAGTGAATCGCATCCTTCCTGCTTTACATGCCACTTACCCTCATTTGCATGCATGGATTGGAATCGGATCGGCAACGAGGTTAGTGAATCGGGTCGGGGTCGCAAAGGGGTCGCAAACTGATCTGGTTTGCTTAGTGAACTCTTCTATAATTCATCAAAGTCTTTGTATTCATGTAAGAGATAATTCAACTATTAAGCTCCATTGGTATCATCAGTATTATGTTAAGAATTTGTAACCAATCAATTAATCAATCAAAACAGACATTCAGGTTGGAATGCGCTCAGTTAAGAACATAAGAAGTACCATACTGGGACAGACTGGAAGTCCATCAAGCCCAGTATCCTGTTTCCAACAGTGGCCAACTCAGGTCCCAAGCACCTAGCTAGATCCCAAGTGGTAAAATAGATTTTATGCTGCTTTTCCTAGGAATAAACAGTGAATTTCCCCAAGCAATCTCAATAATGGCCTATGGACTTTTCTTTTAGGAAATTATCCAAACCTTTTTTTAAAACCCGCTAAGCTAACCAATTTCACATTCTCTAGCAACAAATTCCAGAGTTTAATTACACATTCTCTGGTTTGTTTTAAATCTACTACATAGCAGTTTCATCGCATACCCTCTAGTCCTAGTATTTTTGGAAAGTGTAAACAAGCGATTCACATCTAGCCTTTCTACTCCACTCATTATTTTATAGATCTCTATCATATCCTCCTGAGCAATCTCTTCCCCAAGCTGAAGGGACATAGACACTTTAGCCTTTCCTTATCCCTTGTATTACATTAGTCTTTCCTATCCCTTGTATCATTTTCAATGCCCTTCTCTGTACCTTTTCTAATTCTGCTACATCTTTTTTGAGATACGGTGACTAGAACTGCACACAGTATTCGAGATATGGCCTTACCATAAAGTAATACAAGGGCATTACAACATTTTCATCTTTGTTTTCCATTCCTTTCCTGATAATTCCTAACATTCTATTTGCTTTCTGAACACCAAGAAAACAAAATTCTTCTTAGCCACAGCCACTAATCTTTCAGTAAACTTCCTAGGCCTAAGGGGAACCAACTTCTTTATCTCACCTGCAATCATAATCCTGGGTGTACATCTAGACAGTCAACTGTCCAAGTATACCCAAGTGAACCATTTCATACATAAAGGTTTCAACACATTCTG